>NC_091832.1:99470036-99773066 GCF_037783145.1 Equus przewalskii | reverse complement strand
GTTGTGTATTCTTCGTTGTGGGTTCTTCTAGTTGTGGCATGTGGGACGCTGCCTCAGCGTGGTCTGATGAGCAGTGCCATGTCCGCGCCCAGGATTCGAACTAACAAAACACTGGGCCGCCTGCAGTGGAGCGCGCAAACTTAACCACTCGGCCACGGGGCCAGCCCCTTAGGTTGTCAAATTTAGCGAAGAAAAATACAGGACTCATGAGACTGACACTGTGGCCTAGTGCTTAAATTCAGCACCCTCCACTTCGGCAGCTCAGGTTTGGTTCCCAGGCACGGACCTATACCACTTACAGGTGGCCATGCTGTGATGGCGACCCACATACAAAACAGAGGGAGATTGGCACAGATGTTAGCTCAGGGCAAATCTTCCTCAGCCAAAAAATAATAACAATACAGGACTCACAATTAAATTTGAATTTCAGGTAAATGAAGCTTTTTTGAAAGTATAAACTATGTCTCAAATATTACTTGAGCTATACTTATACTAAGAAATTTTTTGTTGTTTATCTGAAATTCAAATTTAACCAGAGTCTTGTATTTTATCTGGCAACCTTACCACAGAACGGCACCACCTGTCACATTTATCACTAGAGACAATCATTTAGATCTCTGTTACCTGATAGCAGTTGAGAAATAGTCATTCCTCGTGTAACTCATCCTTATCCTAATCTTGACTTTCTATCTCCTTAGGGTGAAACTATCCTAGGGTGACTTTACATCTTTCTTGTGTGGGTGATGTCTCACTTTATTTCCGTTGTCCTGACTTAATTGCTAACAATTCTCTTTTACTTTCAGAAGTGTCTTGGTTTGGATAATAAATTATATGGTCACCAATGCCTCCATCCTTGATTTCCTGCTGACCCTATTAGTAAGTAAATTTTTAGCTTCTTTCGCTCAAAGCCACCCCAATCTCCAGAAGGTGCCACCATTTTGAATAACACGTATTTCAATTCCACAAAGCACCGGGTCACACCTGGCTGCTTAAGCTAACACAGACAAATAAATGACTCCTGAACAACCATTATTAGTTACAGTAACTTTCTGTACTTGTCACTGTGTGTAAAGAGAAGGGGAGAACTGAGCAAATATTTGATGAATTCAGTAAATATAAGTGATTAACACAGATAAGTCAGGTGAAAAATATGTAAATGCAATTTGTTGGAAAGTATTTAGGTAATTTACATTTTCCTTTGTAAATACATGATGAGGGATGATGTCTGTATATGATACAAAGCAATTGCTGATTAGACTATATTTTTATAGTGATTGTGTGGAAGTAAAATAATTTTCTTTACGTTACCCCAGGTCACTAGTTCCATTTCACAGTGTCTACCAAACACAATTGTTTTATCAAGCAATAAAATATTCAAAGAATAAAGTTGCAATTTTGTTCCTATGAAATGTCAAATAACTTGAATGATTGATTTTTCCACTTGATCATTTATGTTTTATATTCAGATGTATGTGGGTTTGAGAGGAGTCTTATAAAATAGACTTTTATGCACACCCATAACAATATGCTGCTGAGTCAGAATGATCCTTATCCTTTCTTTCATAAGCATCACGTAAAGAGAGTCAGGACCCATCAGAAACCAAAATAACTGTTTCTCTCTCGTAACAAAATAATGAGAGACAAATGCTACTAGTAGTTAACCTGATTTTTTTAAATATATCTTGAATTCATATAGGCCAAAATATGAAGAATGTTCAAAACAGAAGGAAAAAGAACATCTCTCAGGAAAAATTAATATTATAAGAATATTTCTAAATGTGTCTTTCACTTAAATATTAAAAAGTTATTTAGAACTTAACAGAGGAAAACAAATATGTCATTATATTTCCTTTATGTTATCTCATCCAATATAAGTAAATGAAATGCATTATTATATCCTAGCAACCATGATTGGATTTTATTTTTAGATGGTAAAATAATAGTTGTCTTATTAAATCTAAATCAAAAGCTCTTTTGGAGAGCTTAATTTGAAATATTGCTGTTAATTTCATCAGTACTTTAATGACCTCCAAGAAAAAAATGCTGTTTTATGAATATTTAGAAATGATGTAGATATTTTTAGAAGAACAATGGAAATAAAAAGAAAACAAAGTCATAGTTCTTTCATTAGTGAGAGAAGGCGTCAGTAAGAAAACTTCAAGTGAACTTAAAATAATCTTATGAGGAGCATACCTTAAGATCAACCTGACTGTAGTGTGTGAAAGGACAGGAAGGGTTCAAGGTAGGAGGAGAGTGATCAAATTATAAACATTAAATGTGTTCAGTCTTTTCGTATAACAGTTACGCTCAATAAAGCTGTTAAAAAACAGCATTAAAAAAAGGGCTATTGCTGCAGCTGGTCTGGTGGCACAGTGGTTAAGTTTGCACATTCTGCTTTGGTGGCCCAGGGTTCATGGGGTCAGATCCCCGGTGTGGACCTATGCACCACTCATCAAGCCATGCTGTGGCAGCATACCACATAGAAAAAATAGAGAATGATTGGCACAGATATTAGCTCAGGGCTGATCTTCGTTACCAAAAAAATAAAAATAAAATGCAGAACCTTGGGCCTCCCTTGAGACCTGTTGAATCAGAATCTGTATTAAAAAAAAAAGCCTATTGCAGTAATTCTAGTGAAATGTGATTTTTTTCTTGAACCAGAAAGATTGTGGAAATGAAGTTAATAGAGAATGATTGGATTCAAGAAATATTTTAGAGGTAGAATAGATAGGTGTTGAGTGATTGTGTGAGGCAGGGAAGTGTAGGGAATGCTGAAGAACCAAGAATGACTTCTAGATTTCTAGAATGAACAACAGAAAGATGCTGGTACCATTTGTGTAGAATGGAAGCCTAGAGGAGGAACACATTTCTGGAGGGAGGAATCAAGAGTTCACTTTTGGACATTGTAGATTTGCCATATCTCTGATACAGTCAACAAAGTTCTCGGTTGGCCTGAAGATACACATTCAGAAGTCTTCAGCATGTACGTGGTCTTTTACATCATGGGAACGAATGTAAAAGAAATCTTGGGAGGAGATAGAGAGGGGAGAAGAGAGCCAAAGCCAAATTCTGAGGAGAGCGATATTTAGATGTTGTTAGGAAAGGAGAGATGGATAAAAGAGAAAGAAGTTATGGTGGTGCAGTGAGAAGAGAAGTCAAGAGATTGGAGGGTTTCAAAATCCAGAAATCCATCTGGGGGGGTCTTGTAAGATAAGGATGAGATATCTCAATACTTTGGATTCAGAAATTTGGAGATAATGGTAAACTTACCACTACCAGAGCTGATGGAAGGTTTTGCTGGAAGCCAGATTGGAGGAGGTGGAGAGTGGATTTGAGGATGGGAGGATGGTATTGTGCATGAATAAAACACAGTAAGTGTTGCTGTGACCGTGCAGCAGAAGCATGCAGAAGGTCTCACAATTCATGGAAGGCTGCACAGCAGAGATGACAGAAACGTCCCATGTCAATAAAATGGTCTAGCTTGTGCTTTATGTTCTGAAATATATTCATTTAAAGGATATTTACATGACCTTCCGAAATGTGTTTACACATCCCCATGCCTTGTTACACTGAGGATACAGAACATAATGCAACTTTTAGTCATCATGACTGTCTTTTTCTTTTCTTTGACATGTTTGGGGTCTTAAGAGTTGATGAAGGACACCTAACTCTTATCCTAAATGGCTTCTAATGTTTATGCTTTAAGTTTCTTGTATGTGTGCACATGTGTGTACACATGTGTGTGCATGTGTATGTGTGTGTGTGTGTGTGTGTATGAGACACAGAGAGAGAGAGAGAAGGAAATGCAAACTAGGATTCAAATCCAGGTTTGCCAGCCTTCAAAACCCATGCCGTTTTCACTATGCCAGTCCATCTCTTTAGTAATCAGATTCATTCATTCCATAAATATTTTTGATTACCTTCTAAAATAACAAAACAATCATGACAGGGAACCTCTATAAAATGCTTGCTTATGTAGACAGGTACTGTTTTAAGAACTTTATATGCATTGTCTCATTTAATCCTCATAATCATCATATGAGGTCCCATTTATAAGGTGGGGCAATTAAGACCTGGATTGTTTATGTAACTGTTCAGAGGTTTCATATCTAGGGAGTGGTGAAATCACGTTTCCAACCGTGCAGTCTGGCTCTAAGTATCTTTACCCCGGGATGCTTCTAAGAAGGAAG
This sequence comes from Equus przewalskii, assembly GCF_037783145.1. NCBI lineage: Eukaryota > Metazoa > Chordata > Mammalia > Perissodactyla > Equidae > Equus > Equus przewalskii. Next base: position 99,768,876 of record NC_091832.1, on the reverse strand, counting down.
ATTAGACAGGCAGGGGGAAAAGGAAACACAGAAAGAAAGTCATTATTTCTAGAGTTTAGTAATCTGGGAGAGGTAAGCAGAGAGGCTGCAGAGGGAGGCGATGGCATTTCATCATTGGCCCTTTAAGCCCTGTTCAGGAGTCTGGATTTTAATCCAAGCAATGGCAGTGCCTTGCTGGGTTCTGAGCATGAGAGATAGGATGAGATTTGCTTCTAATCTGTAGTTGGCATCAAGCATAAAAAGTCAGCAAGCTCTGTAGAAGGATAATGTTCATAAGCTTCGTAACAACTATCATAGATATAGAGGCTTGCCATGGTTCTCAGACTCTCTGACTGCATGACGTGTTGGCTAAAATGATTAATTATGATCCAACAATACCAAATAAAGCTACAAACTCAAAAGTAGTCAATAATGATAATCAGAAACTTGAAGGGAGAAAAGAAAAGAAAATCCACACAAAATCAGCTGAAGTCATATTTTACAAATTTTTTTAAAATTCCTATTAGGTTCTAAATAAATGTTTTATGAATGTGTTCAAGCGCCGTTTCTGTAGCAAAAACTTCTTCCATTACTTTCTGAAGCTGATATTTTCCCATAACAATCCATTTGACCTCTGTTTAACCAGTTATTATCCTGTATGATCATTTATCTGTTTATGTTTATGTTACAGTTTATTTCAATTTGGTTCAGCAAAGATTCATGTCGCACTTTCAGTGATGTAGTCACTATGCTATGCATCCCCATATCGTATGCTAAGTGACTTAGAGGCTATAATCAACACTGAATTATTGTAAAAGAGAGACTCAAATCTTTTTAATATGTTATCTAGCAAGACCCAACAAGGTTTATAAAGACAATATAATTATAAAGAAATGCATATTACTTTTTTTGTGAGGAAGACTGTTGCTGACCTAACATCTGTGCCAATCTTCCTCTATTTTATGTGGGATGCCACCACAGCATGGCTTGATGAGCAGTGCCAGGTCTGCAGCCAAGATCTGAACCCACGAAGCCCGGGCCGCCACAGGGGGGCACATGAACTTAACCATTACGCCACTGGGCTGGCCTCTGAAAATGCATATTTAAAAGGGCAAATGTTTCTTGATCTTTAGAAGAGCAAATCCCTGAATTTTAAAATGGAAGACAAGTTTTAACATTATATTTGACAGGTAGATATATCTTGTCAGTAAACTGATCGCCAAATAAACCCTTTTACGATCACAAAATTGGCAAGGAAGAAAAATGTGTCTGTAATGTTAATTGTCTTCTACTGGAAGATGTAATTGTACCTCTGACTGTAGGCTAGGTGGAAGTTATGACTACCTGATTGTAAAACTCAGTTAAGAAGATGAGCCATGTCTACTTACAAAATTAAATTGAAGCATATTGAATCTTCAGTTACAAGTCTTGACATTTCAGATGCAAGCCTAGAAAATGTTTATGGATATAAGTACTCTGAGGATGAGAATATCTTAATAAGGGATAATCATTGCAGAATAAATAGAGAGAAGAAAGGATTACTGACCAATCTGCCGGTGGTCCTCAAGAGTCATTCATTTGATGTGAAATAAAGTAATCCTGAAGACGTAGAGTCAACTCAAGATGTTTTAGAGCAATTATTCCATTGCCACGTTTATTCAGAAACGATTCTACAGAGACAGAAGAAACTAAGTGGTCAAAATTCTGATTTTTTATTTCAATTATATTCAGTTGTCTCATAATAGTATGATTTGTGTGTAAAGTACATAAGAACCATTTTCTGTGGAATGGAACTTTGTTTTAGATCATGGGTGGGAAAGGTTTTATTTTAGGCAGAATCCTTGAGATTAGAATTTTGGACTCCAATTGAATCTACATGGTTTTAAATTATGGATATTAATAATATAACATAGATTATTTTAGGTGACTATTTTATTATAGAAGTGACTTTTAAACTTATAATATACCCTTAGTACCGACTTTTCATATAAATGAATAAATTTTTCTGGTAACTAGATCTTAACTTTCAAATTCCCCAAGTTTATAAATTCTAAACAATATTGATTGAAATACATTTAGATTAAAGTAATTTGTTTTTTCACTTTTGAATAGAAATAATTCAGGAATGTTATTATGAGCATTCACTATTACATTGGGTTATAATAGCAAAATCATAATGTACTTTTCAGCTCTTTAGTCTCTCCATTTGCTGACATACCATGGCTTGTCAATATTCCCTTCTATCATTCTGTTTTCCTCTAGGAGAATCTCGTTCTCTATTTTAACCTCATAAGTCCATTGAAGTCTAGATATCAGAGAACCAATAGTGTGAGAATATTGTCTTAAGAGAAAAGTGACTGAATGGGAGGAGGTCAGGATTAGACTATTGGATACCAATAAACAAAGGACTCTATTGTGACTCTGTCTTGGACTTGAAACATTGTCTTAGTATATCTAGATTCCTTTCCCCACTATATTCCAGAGGTTTGAGACCTAAAAGTCAATTTTCTGTATAATCAGGGTATTATTAAATAGTTAATAATAATTAGATAGCCAAAATTACCATGAGAGGTGTCCTATACATCTTTTAATTTAAAAGACAAGTTACACTTGAGGCTTTAAGGGACTTCAAAGTTTCTACTTTAACATTTCTAGGATATTGATTAGATGCTTGAAAAAGACTAGGAAAAATAATACAGGTTGGGCAAATTGCTATGTGCAGCTTCATAAGCAATGAACAAAAAACATAGGCATTTTCACCCATCTTTGGGCAGATGGTGAATGGCAACAGCAGAGATTTCAAATATAGATGTAGCACATATATATTGCAAACAGCTGTAATAGCTAAAATACATGCCAGAAGACGTAATCATTCTGGATTTTTTTCCAATACATGTTAGCATTCAAAAATAGACTTCTCTTTTCTACAATTGCTATAGAATTCTTTGAAATAGGCAAATGCATCTATGATATAGGAAATTTGCTGTGTGCTGATTAGGCTGTATTTTCAAGGCTCCTTGACAATGGGTTGATTAGCAACACTCTCATTAGTTATGATTTGATATGCATAACTCATGACCAATGTGACTTCTTGTTTTTGCTACTGAGTTGGCTGAACCAGCTGTTTTGTTCTGTGTAGACTTTGCCAATATCAAATATCTGGATGAAAACTAAAAGCTGAATTAAATGCAGATTTTATATTTGTATATCTGTCATTAGGTAGAAAGGATAGCTAAGATTTTAAGAATATATATATATTTTTTACTGATGACATTCTTACATCATAATGAGATTTTTTAAAAAACTTTTGAATGTGTATCTCTTAGTTGAAAGAATCCTTGTTTTGCTTGGAATGCAAGAAGTGGCAAAGAGTGTCTCAGCAGAGATAGGAAAAAAGTAATGTATAGTATTTTAAAAATTCCAGAAAAAAAATTACCAATAAACAGAGTCACCACCAAAGTTCTTAGACTCCAGATATTGTTAGCTTTCCTGGAGTCTTCTCTGTAACTTAGTTATAACAGAGGACAGTTCCTAGCAGGGCAACTGATATCCATTTGGCAGCTGAATGTGAAAGAAGGCACACGGGTTGGAGTCCATGGTTTGGTTTAGTCCTCTCTGACATGTGTGACCCTGTGTGAACTTCACCAAGTATCCTGATGAGTGAATTGTGGATGATGGTAATAACTCAGGAAGGATCAAAGGAGATGATGGGTGTCAAGTGAATTTTGTAAACCCTAAAGTGAAATTCAAATGCTGCCTTGTATATTAGTTAGAGGATGTAAGTCACCATCATTTTCCATTTCTCCCAGTTAGCTGACATTTCAAGTAGATGAGAACTCTGGCTGGATACTGGTGACATTCCCTTTTCTTCTTGTGAATAATTTCTTCTTATTGTACTCACTCCATGACTATTGTTTTTCCCTTCACATTCTTCTTTCCTACTTTACATCTCTTCTCCATATCCCAGGCATTGAATGGTCAGAACCATCTTCATCATCTCAATAACCTCAAGACTTTAGGAAAACCTTATGTAGCTTTTAATCATCAGGAAGTGAGGGACGCATTTCAGAGAGGATATGAAGATAAAAGATCAAACATTAGTAAGAATAGAGTCTGTGTGTCCTAAATCCAGCATTTAGGCCTATAGCCCATGTGTCCTACTGATACAAATTAAATTTTAGGAGATAATTATTATTTAAACAACAGAGCTTTACTGTGTAGTATAACCTCAGGTCGACAAATGACTTAATAATCCAAGAGGACAGAACTAAAGGGAGTAGTGCTGAAGAAATTAAACATTAAATATATTGAAATTTTAAATGTAATTTCTCCCATAATGTAGCATATGTGTTCTTAAAAATAGCTATATTATGGAATTTCATTCAATAAAGATAGCATTGGGGTGGAACTCAAATTCTATATAGTCTTAAAAGAAATAGATTTAATAAAACCCTAAAATCCTACCAAGTCTTACTTAAAGCATCTTACTTAGATTCCAAATATATATAATAATGTCACAATAAATATAGAGAAGTGTTGCAATTTATTTTGAGAATAGACATTGTTTGGTATGAATAAATGTGGTGAAATGTGGCATTTGAGGTATCTTGAAGAAACGGAAGGAAGGTCATCATTGTTATTAAGGCAAAGATTGTGTCATTAGAGTTGACACAGATGGCTGTTGCTTGTGCCTGCAAATGAGACTGGACGCTGGGTAGCGCCTTTCGGAGGCAGCATTATGGCTTCTAACCTCAAGCCTCAGTAAGCATGCTTCAATCCGCCTTAGAACAGGTGATAACTGTGGTGCCTCCATCTCTTGTTTCAGCGACTCCCCTACTTTCGTCTTTGATGGTACTCACCATGGATTCCCCTAGGCTTGTTCCTTTGGATCTGTCACATGCTCCCTCATTTCTTCCAGATGGTTTTGTTATTTTAACTTCTCAATATCTAAGGTTTTCCAATGTTTATCATATTTGGATTGCTTTATTTAACATTTTTAACAGGAAAAGTACTTAAGCGGAGGGGTATAGCATGGTAGACACTCATAGGCTATACACATGGGTAAATAGATCAAGAAAGAAGATGAGGTATATAAAGGTTTTCTGTATTCCTCTGCAGGTCACTATGTTCAGCTGGATAGTATTTTTCCCTTTCACTCAGTATTACTTGGAGCAGAAAGCATAGCCACCTTGCGAAAAATGAGTATAAGCTACCTTGGTTTTCTGTTTTGCTAGTTTCAATACCTTACTTATCATCAGCATATTAACAAATTCAATCATTACAAGTAAGCACTAAAACAGAAATGAAAACATTACCATTTTCTAAAGCATAAGATTCCCCACACTGAATGCTATTGGTTGTATAAGAAGTTAGACTAAAATATTTCATTTAGTAATTCACTTATCAACCACTTCCCCCCATCCCCTGCAGAAGATGAGACAAAAATCCTCTCTGAAGACAGGGGGCAAGAAAGTTAGTTATGATGAGGGTTCTAAGCAAATCTGTGCCCTGATACTCCTTCTCTTCCTGATAAACTCTTAAGAAGGGAGAAAGTGGTGACCCCAACCATATCTGTGGATCCAAAAATAATAATGAGTCTGTGTTCCTATTTCCATTTAGAAACCTAAAGGCACCATGGTATGGGAGCAAGAGGATAGTGTCTGCAGGAAACTCAGGCAGCCCCATCATATCCTGTGACTCGAATAGTCACAGAACACCTAAATATGCATATGCTCCCAGGAAGGTGAAATGGAGTGAGAGACAGTAGAGCTGAAGTGGAAGGATGGCTGTGATGGGGTCTTGGCAATGGATGGATTCAGACCTTATTGCCGGGGAGTTAATGGGGGTGCAGATATCTCAGTTGATGCTGATTTGGAGCGGGTCACAAGAGAAGACATCCGGATGCGACAATACTTATATTTTAGTGGATACCGTGCAGGCAGACAATGATAGGGGATGAGCTGCCTTCTCCTATTGTTATTTATTTATTCACAAAACATTTATTGAGTACCTACTATGTTCTAGGCACTGTCAGAAAGAGCCTGGATCTACCTAGCCTTTAGATGCCATCCTAGAAGGAAAGAATTAACTTTCTGTCAGGCAACAGACTAAATTTTACACATTTTTTATTTATTTATTTTTGGTGAGGGAAGATTGTCCATGAACTAACATCTGTGCCAATCTTCCTCTATTTTATATGCAGAATACCGCCGCAGCATGTCTTGATGAGCAGTGTGTAGATCCGAGCCCAGGATCCGAATCCATGAACACTGGGCCGCCAAAGTGGAGCACGCGAACTTAACCACTACACTGCCACTGGGTCAGCCCCACATTTATTTTATACTATCTGTGTCCTTTTCCTTAGAATATGTACTCCAAGAGAGTAGGAATCTTTAACCATTCCTGTTGCTTATAACAAAATCTAGCACATAACAGATGTCCAATAAATACTCATTGAAACAAATGAATGACTCAGGAATAATGATACTATACAAACAGAGATACAAATGATAGAAAAATAAAAATACTTCTTTTGTATATCTGAGTCGATAGCTGAAAAATTACTATCTGCTGTAGAGTCAAATAATACCATTAAATCATAAAACTATCTTTACGTATCTAAAGTAAGGCAGGGCCAGTGAATGAAGGCAGAAAACTTTTCTATATCTATCTCTACCTAGTACTGGGAAACAGTGTGCCTTATATCCTTCATGAAGAGATAATGATAATAATAATGATAATATCAACAACAACTATCTTAACTGTCTTTCCAAAGCTGACGAAATATTTATCTTATACATACAGAAGTCTCTGGAATGATATCTTTGCTTGTGGTAGAGGTGGGAAGAACGTGTGTATGTTTGTGTAATAGTTCAGTGAGGAGGGAGCATAATTAATATGTGTCTTGACATTCTTATCTAGATCTCTGCTGCCCACTGTGATCACTGCCAGGCACATGTGGCTGTGGAGCGCTTTACAGGGATCTAATCCAAATGGAAATACGCTCTAAGTGTAAAACGCACACTAGATTGCAAAGACTTAATAGAAAAATGTAAAACATCTCAATAATTTTTAAAATGACTATTACATCTTGAAATGATAATACTTTGGATATGTTGATTTAAATAAATATATTTTTGAAGTTAATTTTATCTGTTTCTTGCTACTTTTGACTACTAAACATTTTTAAATTGTGCATGTGGCTTGCATTATATTTCTATTGGACATTGAACAGTACGGGTCTAGACTATTTTCCTCAGACACATTTTCTAGTCTCATTTCTATACCGTGGACAAGAATATATTTCTGTCACTTGGCCTGACATTGTTCCTCCAATTTGACTTTTTCGGGCACTGGAGAATGAAGAGCCTATGTGGACATATCGTTTAATTATTCCAGATAAGCTCTAATTACTTCAGGAAGCCACCATTTCTAAATCACAGTTCAAAGAAAAAATGAATTGAATGACTAAGACTCCATTGTATAGCTAGGAATTATACATGGTTCTTTATTTTTTAAGCTCCTTATTTTCACGCTGGTAGACATGCATTCTCTGTCGCTGTATTAAACATAAAGTTAGAGATGAACTCAACTCAAGACAGGTGCTTCCTTTTCCCTTTGTATTTTTTGCAAAACTTCTATTTCAGAAACAATCATGCATGGGTTGGGTATATTGTGATTAATATAGAAGATATTCACTTCCAGATGGGTTTCAATGGCAATAATAAGCAAATTGAGGTGGCGTATAAAGATAGGGCTAGAGATATCACAGGAAGCATAAATAATCCAGACATTTATAAAAGAAAAATGTTATTAATCATTGTAGGTAGGGCAGAAGTTTAACTTCTTGAATGGCTCAACTTCTCTGTGTCTGATCATGTCTATCCAGAGTTAGTTGAAAGGATAATTTCAATAATTACACGGCTAATGCACATTTAAAAATTCCATTTAGGAAACGGGAGTTATGTCACTCAGGTCACCTAGACAGACAGACTACACTAATAAAATCACTTCGATGATTACTGTAATTTCCACATCTTTGAATTTATGTAGTGAAAGTTGTATAATAAGAAAAGTATGTTTGGAGAGAATTATCTGGCGTAACAAGTTCTTTTTGGCAAAGATGAAAACAAAAGAGGTGAGGTTCAAAGTTGCACCATGACTAAATGTAAACCTGGATTAAATCTGAGCTTTTCTAGACCTGAGATTATTCCTCATAGAATCTGAAGGCAGGAAGAAAGTTTCAAATGTCTTCTAATAATTCCGCTGCTCCAATGATCAGTGTTAGAAAGATTCATTTCTTGTTCATTTTTATTTTTCTCTTTGGCCACCAATATGATGGCATCTACAATTAGAAACATTCCTGAAAATTAAAACAAAATTTTATTTTGCAAACAGCAGTCTCTATTCATTGTACCTCCCATTAGTTCATGCCTTCATTGCAAAAGTGTGGGAAGCAAATTGGTGTCACATAAATGTGACGATGTCAGTTTTTTCAGTGCCTATGATGAAATTGCCAACTCAACCAAGTCTTGAATTCTGGATTTCATTAGCAATAGTCATGGTTGACTCTGTTGTTTTTCCCTTCTTAACCAATGAACACTTTCTCTGTAATAGAAATTGTTATCACATTGCTTCATTAATAATTTCTAGTTTTTCTTTAATACACACAGTAATCTTATAATTTTCTCAAGTCATCGAAATGACTGATAATGGCTATGATTGTTCTATTTATCTATTTGGGAACTTTTTAGTTTTAATCCTTATGCTTCTGACTATTAGTATTTTCTCAGAAGACTACCTTTCTGGTTTAATTTTCTACATGGCTTCATAGTTCTCTTTCCTCTTTTTCCTTCTGTGCTCCCAGGACTCAGTGTATTTGCTGTCATTGTCACTGGACTTAGAAAAAGAAAGGAACAGAGTCTTCTTTTTGGAGATTCTCCTAATTTGCCTTAATGATTGCTCCTAGCACCAGATAATTTATATTTAGTTCTACTTACCAAAGATACTAAGTGCCTATTACGTGCAAAATACTGTGTTTCCTTATGGGAAGGTGTGAATGTGAATGATGCTATCAAAAACTACAGATTTATGATGAAAGTAACAATCTACATTTTCCTTGCAGAGGCTAAAAAACTGTAACTCTTGCATTTCTATTCCTTTTTGCAGATATTCAAGCAAATCTAGAATGCAAAGTGAATAGCATTTTGACTTTAAAAATATCCTATGTATCTGTGAATTAATACTTAAAATTTCTTTGATACACACACCCCACACACGTTTCCCCACCCCACTTTTGAACTTTCAATTAGTAAAGAATGCTGACCATTCCAGTAACTTACACTAAGATAAAGCATTGCAGCTAAATGTTTGTTTTATACTTTATAAAACAAGCAGAATGAATAAAAGCAAGCACGGATATTTAAAGTAACACTTTAAAATGGGTGATTTATATTAAGAAGTCACCACAAAGACTGAACATGGTATTCAGGAGTTATTTAATACTTTCATCCCAGAAGTAATTTGCTCTTTTTAAATATAAGAAGACATTTTAATTTGCAACCAGGTCTGAACATGTCTTTTTTTTTTTTCAGATCATCACCATTCCCTGCAGCTAAAAGATTGGAGACGGGGAAGAGCAATTTTTATGATGCCCTTTGTTAAGTGAAGGATGCATTGAGCTAGTTTAGTAACTGCAGTTAAATGTGGAGTTTTCTGTCTCCATCCTCAATGTCCATTTTACCCCTGTTAAGTAAATCTGTAATGGTATAGAGTTATCAATAACCAAAAATTTCTAGTTTTGCTTCTTAAATACACACATACACACACACATATATATCAGGTATTACTTATATATCTATATATACCAAAGATATATATGTATATATACCAGAAATATATTTATGTGGTATGTTTTATTGAACTGTTAGCTCTTTAGATGAAATACTACATAGCTTGTACATAAATTAAGTTCTTGGCTAGAGTTATGTCTGTTCATTTAGGATGAAATGGACAACTAAGATACTTAAATGGATATTTCAATAATTTTTAATAGCAAACAATAGTTGACAGCTAAATATTAACAGCTGCAGTATCTGTTTATAGATTACAGTTTACGCTGCATGCTCGGCGAGGGCATTTCACACTTTTACAGAGCGAGTGTAGCCGAGTCTAGGATTCCTCCCTGTGGGGAATATGTTTCAGTTTAGACTTCAATTAGCCACTTCTGTTCTGAACCCAAAATATGACATTTCCCTTCTTCACCTCCAGGGCAAAATGAGTAACAAGGATTTCATCGGGTAAAGTAGGCAGGAAATGCAGAATGTCCACCCTAGGCTTGGAAAGCTACAAGACCTTTCTGTGGGCACGAGGAACCCGCAGCAGTCATTTTTGAGCAGAAGGAAGAAAATCAGTCTCCTTAGAAATACAATTGGTAAAAGCGCAATATAAAGTGAAAGATAAACAATTATCTATAGAGAAAAGGATATTTTTTAAGTAATGAGGTCAGGATATATTAGTAAGATGACATATTTGTGTGGATAAAGGTAGGACAAAAAGATTGAGAAGCAAAGTGAAAATTTTAAAGTATAAGTAGAAAAATCCAAACCAAACCAAAAGAAAGACTATTCTTTAGCTGAATTAGGGAGTTTCATTAGGTCTCTATGAATAGAGATAGGGTATTTATTTTATAACCCCATATTCACTACGCTGAGTTTTACGTAGTTATGCTAAAGTTAAGTGGCTAAGTGTATAGCAAACTACACATAGTTTTCAATTCATAAGAGGATTTCCACCACTCCTGTGCCTCCATAAATCCCTGAATCAAGAGCCCTCTAGAGATGGAGTCGGCCCAAATGACTATAGCAATTTCCAACAGGTGGCCAGTTAGGCCTCGGTTACTGAGATAACTTATAGCTTTCATCACTGATTTCCATTTATTATTTTCTTCTAACCTTTACGGAGCCAATCAAATTAAATATTTGACATTTACTGGATGGCAGCAATCAAAACACGAAAGGGGAGACAGCCCTTCTGGGACCCAGAGATATGGTACCTCTTGGAGCAGAGAAATGTCTCTAGAATTGAGACAAGGAAACAGCAAACAAACTGGAACAAATTTGTCTTTGACTATTTGGGGTTACCTGACTGGCCTGAGTTTCATCATAATTTCCCAGGAGAAAATATGTGAGTAGAAAAGGGTCTCATTTTAGTATCAAAGGAACATCCCACCAGTTTGGTTTTCTATGGTGAGCTTCAAACTGCCCAGCTCCTCACCTGGGCCCTGTACAGAGAAAGGAGGAAAGGGTCAAATTGGCCGCTTCATCCATTCAACCTCGTATGAAACCCTCTGACTGTGTCCCTTTGGATTTTGCTTTTGCTTTACGTTTATCTGATGAAATTACTCGACCTTTCTCATGTTGCCCTAATGCAGTCCCCTGCATTTTCCCTCCTCCCCAACACACGATTTTACCCAAAGAGAACTCCTTGACTCTTATTATATCCAGGAAGAATCTCTAGGTTGTCTTTATCTCCTAGTCCATTTACCTAATCTGAGACCAAAACATGTAATGTTTGTCTGATATTTGACCAACAAAATTATTTAATTCATTGTTTCTGACTAGACAATTCATATACAATGTACAAATTTCAAAAGGCACAAAAATGTGTACCCTGAAAAACATGCCTTTCTCTCATTCCCCTAACCCCATTGCCTATATAGTCCCTCTACAAGGACAGTTTCTGTTATAGACCAATATGTCATTGCATCAGCTTCATGTGTAATTTTCTGGAGTCTCTCTCTCTCTCTTTCTATCATTGGTAGCATTTTCTACATACTAGTCTGTAACTTGATTTTAACTTAACATTCTGTCTTGGAAATTATTCCTTATCAGTTTATAAAGTGGCCTTGTCCTTTTAAAGGACAAAATATTCTCCTGTATATATCTTGTATAGATATGCTTTAAAGTATTTATCCAGTTTTCTATTGATGCTCATTTGTGTTGCTGCCAATATTTTGCACTACAAATAATACAGCACCGGATATTTTTGCACGTGTCCTGTAGCTTTTGTTGCCCTAGCTGTAAAATGATAAAATAAGTATATTTATAGTATTTATATCCTCTACCGTAATAATAACGCCTATATTTGTTCTAGTCTGAGTCTTACATCTAAAAAGACTCGGTGTTCATCATCAGTCCTTTTGCTGTTGTTTTTACACTCAATCCTTAGTTGGCTGAAGTTGGTCTATTAATAGTTTCTTCAAGAAGGCATCTTGAAAACTATATCCTCTGAGATATTGTACATTTAGTGTTATTTATATGTTACCTTTTTTAAAATAACTATTTATTTATTTTTTTGTGAGGAAGATGGTCCCTGAGCTGACGTCCATGCCAGGCTTCCTCTACTTTGTGTGTGGGCTGCCGCCACAGCATGACTTGACGAGCAGTGTGTAGGTCTGCACCTGGGATTTGAACTTGCAAACACAGGCTGCCCAAGCAGAGCATGCAGACTTAACCACTATGCCACCGGGCTGGCCCCTCTAGTACCTTTATACTTGAGTAACAGTATGAATAGTAATTAAATCCTTGGATCACACTCTGCCAATCTCCTTGAAGACTTAATGGCTCTGTGGGATTTTAGCATTGGAGGTTGCCATACAGAAGGTAGCCTGACACCAGCCTTACTTATTTCTTTTCTTTTTTTTTTTTTGAGGAAGATTAACCCTGAGCTAACATCTGCTGCCAAGCTTCCTCTTTTTGCTGAGGAAGACTGGCCCTGAGCTAACATCTGTGCCCATCTTCCTCTACTTTGTATGTGGGATGTCTGCCACAGCATGGCTTGCTGAGTGGTGCCATGTCCATACCCAGGATCCAAACCAGCAAACCCCGGGCCACCGAAGCAGAACATGTGAACTTAACCACTGCACCACCAGGCCAGCCCCCAGCCTTACTTATTTCTGATTTAAGTGACTGGATCTTTTATCTTGGATGCCCAAAGAATTCTTTCTTTATCTTTGATATCTAGTAAATCTATACATCTAAGCATTCTTTAACATTTATTTATTTTTGGTTTGTTTATTTTGGTTTGGACAGGGTGAACTTTTTGAACCTATAAGTTTAAATCTCCTCTTCTTTCAGGAAAGTTTCCTGAATTTTATTTTTGTATACTTGTTCAGTTTGTCATTTAACATTTTTTGCTTTGGTGACTCCAACTATTTAAATGTTGTGTATCTTTTGCTTTTTTCCCACTTGTATCATCTTTCATTATCCATTTTACCATTTTCTTGATCCTTTGCCTTCCATGTTTATTCCTGTGCCTTCACAACTGTCTAACATCCTCCTGCTGTTCCCAAAGTGGCCATGAGAAACTCAGTTTTTTCTCTACCCTTTCCCTAAATTGTGCCAGCTTATATTTTTTTCTTTAGTTATTAATCAGAAGTATATATGAAGCACTTACTATGTGCCAGGCGCTATTCTAGGGCCTCAGTCTAGAGCGCTGCAAAAGGAGACACCAATTCCTCCTCTCATGAAGCTTCCATTGTAGTTGGTCTTTGTATCTCTGCCATGATTCTGTTTTATGCGTGATTGCTTCATTGAATTTCTACAAAATTCAATCCAATATTTTTATCTAATCCATGAAAGGTTATTCTTTTTTTTTTCTTTTAAAGATTTTTATTATTTCCTTTTTCTCCCCAAAGCCCCCCGGTACATAGTCGTATATTCTTCGTTGTGGGTTCTTCTAGTTGTGGCATGTGGGACGCTGCCTCAGCGTGGTCTGATGAGCAGTGCCATGTCCGCGCCCAGGATTCGAACCAACGAAACACTGGGCTGCCTGCAGCGGAGCGCGCGAACTTAACCACTCGACCATGGGGCCAGCCCCCATGAAAGGTTATTCTTTTGAGTACAATTTTTCTGCTTTTGTTTTTTCTCTTTCTTTTTTTACTTTTTGGTAGTATAATCTTATATAAGTGTGTATTACAGGTTCTTTTATTGCTCATCTTTGAATGACATTCATTCCTTCTAGATGAACCGTTTACATGATTTTGGAGGAGGTGAGAGAGATAACAGATCCATGTTCTACTCTAGGGCAAGCAAACTATAGCTTATGGTTCCAATATGACCCATAACCTTTTTGTACAGCTTGTGAACTGAGAAAGTGTTTTACATTTTTAATGGATTATGGAAGAAGAAGAAAAAGAAGGAAGAGGAGGAGGAGGAAGGGGAGGTTACAGAGACTGTATGTAGCCCACGAAGCATAAAATATTCATTATCTGGTCCTTTACAGAGAAAGTTTGCCAATCCCTGTTTCATGCTAACAGCAATTCTTTTTAATGTAACAAAATAATGTGTTAATGAGTCTGTTAGCCTTTATTTATTTCGGGAAATTGAGATTAGCACTGCAAAGGAGCTCTCATCAATCTGTCGTCTTTAACCTGCCTCACAAACAATCTGCTTCCTTCAAGTATGGCTGTGTGTGTGTGTGTGTGTGTGTGTGTGTGTATGATTTATCATTTAGCTCCCTATTTCCTGCTTCTAGAGACAATGTCAAACTTGGTCAAGGAAATATTTTGCTACCAGCACATCTTCTATTTTCATTTATCCAAATGAAATATTGTTGATCTTGCTCACAAGTCACTTGCTTTGGAGAATAGAGCTCTTTTGTCTTTCTTTGAGACCTGCAGCCATGGATTGTTCCTACACTTCTTTTGTAATTTTTCTACATTTTGCAGGTTTCACTCACGTATTGAGATTTGACTTACAGATGTCAAATCAAAGCTAGACATGGGATTTCCATTTCTTATTCTCTTAGTTACACTTATATGATTGCTCAAAGGAGAAGAGCAAAATATTATATTAGTCCCATATTTAAAAACGGAATGTCTATTTTTTATAAACATAGTGTATCTTTATTTTGGAATACACAGCCAGAAAACTTTCATGAAGAAAGATAGTGGAGTAAAATAGTAAAGATGATATAAATGCAAGTGTAAGTTGTCACTATTGTGAATGAAGAATAAATTCTCGTCAGACTGCCTCATAAACGGCTAACAAGCACACAGTGCTATTGTGATTGCAGACGTGGCAAATCCATCAGAGCCTTGTGTGGTTGGTTAATGATCACATCATGATTTTAGCAACCAGAAGAATAACTTAAAAAATATGTAAATGACTTGACTGTTCTAAAGATCTGAGATAAATAAACTTGTTTTATAAATCAGCAAGCCATCAGAGCCTACTCTGTGTAAGGCACTGTGCTAGGCGCTAGTTTATTCCAGTACTTAGCATCAAACAGATCATTGCCTTCTACTCTACCAAAGGCAAGAGGAAACGGTTTCAGCTAGAGATGTCACTGATATAAAATCAATCCTTTAAAGTGAGAAGTAAAAAAAAATTACACGTACAGGAAAACTAGCTCTTTGAAGTGATGAGGGCTATGGGAGTAAATAAGATAGTGAAACTATCATGACCGCTAACTTTTCTTCTAAGGCTCTTGACATGTAGGGAGAAAAATTAGGATAACTAGATAAGTCCATTTGAAAGTGTAAATGAAAAAGAGAATGAAATTAAATTCCTATCGGGAATTTGTTTTAGTTGTTCTTCACACGTAGTAACCTACACAGTGAAGTTAAAATCCTTTAAATTTCAGATTGTCACTCTTGCTTGAAATCATCTGGGCTTAGCTTAGTTTTCAACATTTTGCAGTTGCAACATGTTTCCAATATAATTAAAAAGTAAGTTTGTTCTGTGTTCTCTCTCCTGCCCTCATTTTCACCGAGGACATGAATTCTGAAAAAATTTGCATAGTAACATTTACTTTCTTTTCTGCTCCATGAAGGAATATAATTAAAAGGGTGAAAGGCTTTGCGCTGATGGTTCATAATGCACTAATTCATAATAGTGTATTAGCATTCTGATTAAAATAAAGTACCGAATGAAACTGGAGAAAGATGTCATCCTCACCCTTCTCATTATATGTATGACGAGTTCCGAGATGCGGCGACGGTGCTGCAGCGAGGCTATCGTCAGCTAACGCTGCTTAGGAAGCTATTCAACGCAAGTTTTTAAACAGCTGTTCGCAGGCTTCATTAAGACTCATTATGAGTTGTCATGTAATGGAGAACTTATATTTTTTGATGATCTCTGCATACCAGTAAAGATAAAAGTATGTCTTAAGGCAGAACTAAAAAGAACAGAAGTTGGTACATATTAAAAATAGATTACTAAAATGCCCTAGTTAGCTGGCGCAGACCTTAAAAGCTTAGTACAATCATTCAGATTTAAAGGGAAAGATAAAAAGCGACTAAACTCACTGAGCTTTTAATACATCAACTGTTATATTTCAGGAAAAAAAACTATTCTTTTATATGAAAGGTACCTGGGGCCCCCAAAGATTGATCTGCACCCCTCATGATGGGAATTCAGAGCTGGTATGGTCACGCCTGAGAAAGACATCCTGATGGTTTTTCTAATTGTTTCCTTGGCTTCCAGTGCAGGTAGAGTCACATCTTCCCTCCATGCATCACACTCCAGATACCTTTCTCACATCACACGAAAGGAAAGGTTGTTTCAATTCTTGGTCAAAGCCTGAGGATCACTGACACAGCTAGTTCTGTCTCAACAGGGACCTCTAGAGCGAAATAGCCCTAGAATGGACTTGGCGGAAGGTGTTTGGGGAGCAGGGCATCAGAATTGGTGTGAAGTATTGGAGATGTTTTTACAGAGCAAGCACATTGTTGTTTACTTAGATTGTCAATAAAAGAAGCAAAGATCTTTGAGGGATGTTTTTATTTGTACTTTATCAAAGATAAGAAAACACCAAGTATTCATATCAAATATTAATATTGCTATTAATTTGAGTGGTGTTGTGAGGATGATGGAGGTGAATGATGGTGACCTTAAACCACTGCCCAGAGCGGCCACTATTCTATCAAATACAGCCCTTTCTCACAACAAGCACGGTTGCCGGGAGCAATCTTGTTTGGCTCCCTTTGTATCTAGGTCTCCATGGCTCAATGTCATCCACACCCCTCATTCCCATACCCACCTACACTCATCCAGAACTCTATATTCCTTAGAAAAATGGAGAAAATGCCAAGCAAATGGGTTTCCGATTGATTAGCTGTTTTCTTCTGTGAAGAGGAGACAATGTGCAGCAGGTACATTGCACATTTGCTGGTAGCAAATGGAAGAGCAGATTGCCATGAAATTCAAGACCACTTGGAGCTGCTCAGAGAAAATCTTCCTTCATGACCGAGAGCCAGATGTGAAGGTCATAGGAAGCGTGCTTTGGGAGCTCAAGGATAGAATTCCATGTAGCCACAAATGCTACAGAAAGCTCAGGAGGAGGGGCACCATCTAACAGCTTGCAGGGGCAGAGTAAGAAAAAAACAGATCTATGTGCACGGCAATGTAGGAACAGTACAATGTCTCTTTTACTCAAGATTAGTGTAAAACAGAAAGAGTTGGTGTTTGGTAGGGAAGAGGCTGCCTTCCACAAATAAGCAAGATGAGTAAAGGAAGAGCAGGTCAGGAGAAAAGAACATTTTGCTTTATTCTTAAAATGTGCTCAGATTGAAACCATTTTGTTTTTAAAAGTTTTCCAAGATAACTAATTAGCTTTGTCAGTCAATTGTTGCAAACCAGATTATTGATGGGCTTCATATTTGATAGTATTTAAACCAATATCTTGATATTGCCAGTAGGAGAGTTAATAATTTGGAGACACGAGGAGAATTTAAGGAACGTTTATTAGTATTGATTGCCTATTTAATGTTCTGAGGAATTATCCAGGTAGGTAGGATACAAGCTTCCTGTTGGAAAATTCAAATTGCTGTTGCGATCGCTCACAGATTAATTTGAAGTGGCAAATGGCAATATTATTGTTTAGGATGTCCTATCTAATCCCAGTATGGTAAATCTAATGTTCTCCCTCACAACAGGCTTTATTTTCTTTCTATCCTCTCAGCACCACAGAATTTGGGTAATATTTGCAGTTTCAAGAGGCTTTCATATCTATTATTTCACAACTCTGTGAGGAAGATAGGGCCAAAATTACAATCCTCATTTTAAAGATGAGGATACAGGTCAAGGATGCTATGGGAATTGGGCAGGACATGAAGCTAGTTAGTGGCTGACCTGGGACTTCAGCACAGGTGTCCTGAAATCTAATCTTAAAAGCACGTCTACTCCATGAGAACACATTCCCACATACCCAACTACAGAAGAGGAGAGTCCTAAGGAAGAGATGAACTCCTTTTGGTCTATCTGTTTTCTACGATTCCTGGGTAGATATTGAGATCAAGCCTAGACTGGTCATGATTAATTCTTGCCAACTGAGCAGATATATTTCAGAAGCTCCTGCATCCTTTGTAGGGGGGTAGGGGTGGGGATAGTGGTGTTTTCTTTTTTCAATTATTTCTATTTTAAAGAAATTGCCTGTTGAAATACAGTGCTTTTAATAATAATGCACAGTCTGTATGACTAGCTCAATATGTGAAAAAATGACAGGCACTTTAACTTTGCTGGGTGGCGTCTAGTTCTGTCTTGTAATGGATGGTACCTCCTCCGTTTTATGTTGCATTTCTCAACATTCCTAAGGATTTAACAAACTGCGCATGGCTATGTGAACGACCTATTCTCCCCATGAAAGATGGCAAGCATGCTGTGATGACAAAACCACGCAATCAGTTTTCAGGATGGATCTTCTCTATTCCTGATGCAACTACTAAAATAAGAATGGGATAAAACAGAAAGAGTTTTGTTAAAATAAAATGAGACTCAGATGCTAAGAGGTCATGGTCTTCCATTGTATAGTTTTGTAAGCTTATCCCTAAAGGTTAACACACAAAATTTTTGCTGCTTTAAATAAAGGAGCAGTTGAAATGACTTGTCTTTCTTATGTATCATGCCCGAATTTTCTCTGATGAAAGTGAGCAAATATTTTGCCGTGCTTTTCCAGGCAACCTTTATTTCTCCACATGACAAGTTCCTTATTTTATTTCCCATGTAATTCAAACTTCCATTTTGATAATCCTTGAAGTCAGAAGGAGATGGAATTCAGATAAACATCTTTTAAATATAGTCAGTCATTGACCATCCACTGGAAGAGGTTTTATTTCCTCTCTGTGTTATTTGACTTACTTACTATCAAAGGTGCAATTTGTTCTCTGTGTTTTTTCCTTCAGTTTAGTGTATTCTCAGTATTACACGGTATGTTAATTTGAAATATGAGTACCACAGGGTATGGCAGGAAGCACAGAACTTAATGTGAATGAATTTCAAGACTTAGGCCCATGAATCACACCAGCCTCTGCCAAGATGTGTTCAGTAGAACATTAATCATGTAGTATGAAGAGGGTGGGCGGGAGTGGGCAGGAGGAGGGATGTGTGAGAAATGCTGCATGCCTCTCTGTGGAATTCATAATACACATTAGCATATTAATAGCCTTGAGAATTCCCACAGTAGATAATTTTGTTTAACTTTTTGTATCCAATATTTCTCAAATTCATTTCATTTAATCACAAATATTTCATTGAGCTTCTATTATAAGCCAAGCATTCTTTGAAAAAGCATGTAAAAATCCTTGCCCATATGGAGCTCGCATCCCAGTGGAGGCCGCAGACAATAAACTGATTAAGTAGTCAGTTAAATGGTGCAAATGCTTTGGAGATAAAAAGAGACAGAGAGGGGGAAGGAGAGGGGATGGAGGTGGAAAAGTTGAGTATTTATTTGACCACTGAGTCTATATTGTACATGAGTAATACTTATTAAGGCCTGTGGAACTAGTGTTTTCTACAGAAAACAGTTTGGGAATCACTGAGTTGGACCCTCAGTCAGAAACCTTGGGCAGCTCACATTTGAGATTCATGTTTCATGTTTCTTTACAGATGATGATTTCTTTTAGAAGTACCCTACATTCCAAGTGTATTTTCCTGAATTTGATTAAGAATACCTACAATATGTGAGCTAGTGCTTAAACAGTACTTAACAAATTTTTAAACTAGCTTTGTCCTTTGAGGAAATTAAATAGGTAACCAAAAATCAGATTAATAACCACTAGATGTCGGTGTTATCATTGGGTAACAGAGATGATCTTAAATCTCCTTAGCAGGCTTGGTTGACCTAGATAATTTACTGCATAAATAGATATTAAAAAATATCTTCCCGATTTATTGAATATAACTGCCTAACTTTCTGAAGCAGTTCCTAGATGATAAAGACAAATATAAACATAATTTAGAACAGGAGTTAAAGAAACACAAGAATGTAGGCTTATACCCATTAATCAAGCTGAACAGTTCATTGAAACATTTTGTGATATTTCCTCAACCTTAGTTAAAATATTTAAGAAATCTCTATTGAGGAACAATTGTGTCAGGTACTCGACTAGGCACCAAGAAGGGCAAAATTAATAAGCTAATGCCCCTCAAAACAAGGATGGTTACCAGCATGATGTGGTAAGGCCAGTATATTTTTAGAGACACACGTAAAGCTGAGGGAGGAGAATGGAGGTGGAAGCGTGACATGAGCAGCTCTACAGACAATTCAGTGGCGAGGGGGAGGACTGATGTGCAGGGGGACAACTCTGGTGGCAATAAGGCTTAGGAGACTTATGTAACAGTTCCAGTAAGAGGTAAAGAGGTTGGCAAATATTTATACTGACTGACTTCCCAGAGAAATTAGAAGCCATCAGATAGTAACTCCTATTTCCACCATCAAACCTGCAAAACTACCTGCATCTTGACTAATTTTTCCTCTTTCCTCTTCTTTTTTCCTGCAGCATAAGTGCCTCTTTTTCTATGTAAGGCTAATGTGTCTGCCTGTCCTCTAGCCCCCACACTCTCCATCCTGTCAAGGGCCTTGTGGTATTGAGTATTCTGAACCTTCACTATCTTTCTCTTTCTCAAGTTCCTTCTTGTCAGAATTTACATATGCTCTGGTATTGCCAATCTTACAAAAGAACTAACCTATCCACCAATCCACCAACCAGTGAACTTCCACTCTTCTCATCAAACTGTTACAATGGCCACCTTAAAGAATGTGATTACACTTGCCATTTACTCACTCCTCAACTGTCATCAGTCTGCCACTGTCCACACAAACTGCTCCCACCAATGGTTACCACCAAAGACCTCCACGTCCCCCAATTCGATGACACTTTCATCCTTTACTTTGATGGTTTTGTAGCACCTGTGGCTGTTGAACATTTCTTACTATTTGAAACATCGTCTTTCCACAGCACCACATTTTCCTAGTTTATCTATTTATTACTGCTGTTTGTCAGACATTTCATTACCTCCTCTTCCTTTTGGATACTGATGTGGCTTATATCGTCCTCTGTTCTCACTCTCTACAATTCCCACAGATAATGCTTCCTTACTTTCATGGCTAGCTATTTTTATTTATGTGCCGAAGACTCTGAAGTCTTTGCTTCTAGCCCAGTTCTCCCTCATTTTTCTCCTAGCATCTTCATTAATATCATTTTTCTCTTATTTTAATATTATTTAATAAAAATTAATATCATTTTTCTCTTAAAACTTGCTTCTTCATCAGTATATTTTAACTTTCCTGTTGCTCAAACTGGAAAGTTTGGCAACGTCTTTGATTTTTTCTACTTCTGTCACTAACATCCAATAAATTCATACACCTTAAACTTATTTATCACCTTAAACTTATTTACCTACTATATGTGCCAAGTGCTTGGGATATGGTAGTAAACAAAACATGCAGACCCATGGCTTCATAGAGCTTACAATTGAGCTGGAGAAGCAGATACCAAATATGACAATAAATCATAGATAACAAGTTGCAATAGATATTTTGAAAGATGTGCTGGGAATAAAAGTCTTTGAGGATCTAGCACTAAACAAGGTGTCCAGAGAAGTGATATTTAAATTGAGACATTAAGCCTGGTAATAAATCAGTTATGTGAAAATTGAAGAAAGAGTGTTTCAGGCAGAGAGAAAAGCATGTGTAAATGCACTGAAGGGGGAAAGAGTTTGCCAGAAGGCCAATATAAAAAGATGAAATCCGTTTGCATCTCTCTCTGCTTAAGACTCTAAATGCTTAATGTAGCTAATAAAACTCTTCTGGATTGTGCCCCTGTCTTACTTGTTCTGGCCCCACCTCTTTCTCTGGCACTTCCATCTTGTTCCTGTTGTGCGGACTTCCTTTGGTTCCCCCAATATGCGAAGCTCTCTCTGACTTCAAACTCTCCCACAAGCTCTTTCCTTCCCTGTTGAGAATGATCTCATTGCACTTTTTCCTTAATCTGGTCAGTTCAGACTCATTCTTTAGGCCTTCTCAAGGGGACCTTGCTTGATTGGCAGCTCCACCCTCTGTTCCCAGGAAGGGAGGGTCCCACATAAGCCCCTATGCTCCTCTTTCATAACTAGCTTTGCTCTTGTTTACTGTCAATCTTCTCTGCTGGACAATAGACACCAAGAGGACAGGGACCCTGTCTGCATTTTTTTTAAACTCTTTCTCCTCAGTGCCTGATAATATTCCTGCTATAAGCACTTGGTAAAACTTGTTGCATAAATGAATGAATAAGTAAAATGAATGGATGATTGGATATTGAAAGACAGGCACACATCAGGGGTCCTCGCCAGACTTCCAATGCCCTGTGACCACCCACAGATGCCATCCATATGGATGGATAGGTTTATGTGGGAAAGATACTGGAATCAGTTTGAGAAATTCTAGATTTAAGTTTTGGAGTCATAATCTTTATCTGCAACGATCTCATAAAAAAAAAAAAAAAACAACTTCTTTGACTTCCACATCCTCCCTCAGTCCCCAACTCATTTCTGTTACCCGTCTTGCAGAACAACTCCCCAAAATAGCTGTCTATATTTTTCTTCATTTCTGTAGTTCCATTAACCCATTTCATTGAGTTTTGTGTCTCCATCACTCAGCAGGACCTGCTCTTATCAATGTCTCTAGTAGACTACTTATTGCCAACCCAACGGCACATACATCTTACTCAGGAGTGTTGACACTGTTCATCCTTTCTTCTTTCTGGAAACACTTTCCTCTTTGGCCTCTTTCTCAGTTCTCCTCACACCTCACTGCTCTACACTCTTTTTCTGGATTTACCTCCACTTCCCAAACATCAATATTGGGGGACCCCAGGGCTCAGTCCTCAACTCTCCCTATCCATGTATTCTTACCTATTCTCAGGGCTTTACAAAGCATCTGTTTCCTGGTGAGTCCCAATTTGATGTGTGTAGCCCTGATCTCAATCCTGAATTCTGGACTCGCCTATTCAATTTTCCACTCGACATCTGCACTTGGGTGCTAATTAGATGTCTCATATGTAACACGTCAAAAACTGAACTTTTGAATTTCCTCTGAAATCTGCTCCTCCAGAAGTCTTTCTCATCTCAGTAAATGCAATTCATTCTGCTAGTTGCTTAATCCAAACATCTTGAAGTCAATCTTGACTCCTCTCTTTTTCTCACATCCCACATTCCATCTATCCCAATCCTAACTGCTCTGATTCTGAAATATGTCTAGGACTCACCTACTCCTCACCACCTCCATCCTGGCAAAGTAAGATAACTGGTCCCCTGATCCTATCCACGTCCCACAAAGGCTGTTTCTGCACAGCACTCAGAATAATTTTTTACGAAAGTTTGCCAGATCATATTACCTCTGTTTTCAAAATCCTCCAACATATTACCTCTGTTTTCAAAATCCTCCAACAGCTTCTTATCTGACTCTGTTCTTACCCCAGCCTTCAAGGCCCTGCGTGAACTTTTGCCAGTCTACCTCTCTGACTTTATCTCATTCTCTGTTCCTTCTTGGGAAAATGTACTCCCGCCACAGTGACTTCTTTGCTTTCCTTCACTACTTCGGGACAGCTCTGCTTCACACCCTTTGTGTGGTCTGCTCTTTTCCCAGGGACACTCTCTCCAGATGTTTTAACAAGGCTCAGTCTTTCCTTTAAGTCTCTTATGTCTTCCTTCAGGTCTTCAAATGTTACTTTATCTGAGTCCTTCCATTAATACCTCATCAAAAATAGAATCTTTCCCCACTCTCTGTCCTACCGACCTTAACTTCATAGACCTTATCATCACTTGACGCATTAAATATTTCTTTCCTGATTTTAGATAGTAGGCACATAAATGAATTCAGTTGGAATTCTGGCTAGAATTTAGGCTTATGGTCCAAATTCAGAAGATCTATTCTGTGTCCTTCTACTTGACTCAAACAAAGCAAAAAATTGAAAGCTGTTTCTTAAGATGTATCCTGTTTTTCAGATGGCATGTTGACGCTTAAGGATAGTTGATTATATTATAGAATTATGTGGGTCCTCTTTTTGCTGGAAATTTAGAATGTTTTTTCATGTCTCTTCTGTGCTTTTTCCCTGGGTTACCTGATTATTCATACTAATTTAACCTGCTGGGCTCATTCCTCTTATTCTTTCAGCTCAGGGCTTCCTTAAAGTTTACTTTGCATAAAGAAAGAGCAGGGGCATGTCAGTAACTTAGTTTTCTAAGCCAGTCTGATTTTTACAGAAAAATTCTGAAAGGGTTTACCTTGCTTTTTAAAGATCATAACATTTTCAAAACAACATAACATAGCAAAAATAATTCGTAAAGAGTTGCGCAGTAATTTCCTAACACCTCTCAGCACCATGTGCCAGCTGCTGCTCTCAGGGTGAATGGCTGGGTAATGGCTCAGTTCCCAGGGAGAAGGAAATGAATATCTAAGCAAGTTTTTTGTTTTGTTTTTCAGTGCTGATTAAATTCCCTTAAAGCAGACTGTTTTGTTCGAAGCTTTTTTTCCTGGGCCTAGGATTGTGCCTTGCGTTTTGTGGATATGCTAAAAATAAATACATATTGAATGAAATGAGTGAATAAATGAATAAAAATAAGTAAAAGGAGTCCACATAAATTGAGAAGCAAGGTAGTTTTCTGGAAGGAGCCTTAGATATGATGTGTGAGATATAGATTTTAAACCTTGATCAGAATAAACAAACCACAGCCTCCGCTCACTCATTCATAAAGTGAGGATTATGATATCTCATAGGACTGTGGTGTGGACTCAGTGAAATGACATGAAATTTGTGGCACATACTGGGAATTAGATAAAAGTGAAGTTTTTTTTATCGGTCCCCACCCAAACCTCCTTTCTTCTTCTTTGGGTCATTAGGTTGATTTGGATCTTTCTAGATAAGTAATCTTGGGCAAATCATACTTCTTTGTCACTCGGTTTTGGTTTCTTCCTTTGTTACAAGGATCATAATACCAGAATGCTTGTCTGGGGATCAAATAAGACTGTGCATAATAAAAAATTCTAATAAACACTCTGAAGCTTATACAATACATTATTATATTTTGGTAAAATCATTATATTTCCATTATTGCATAAATAACAGTATGGTGTGGTATGTTGGTCACACATATGCTCTAGGCTCCTTGGGGAAATCAACTTAATTTGGCATATTCCCAACCTTTGCGTACCTTGGCAAACCACTCTCCCCCTACTGCCCTCATCCATTTCTCAACATCCATGTCAAGGAAGGAACAGCTCTGATCTGGGTCAAGGTCAAAAAAGAGCTCTCAAGAATGCTTAAGGAATTGAATATTTACTGGGAAGAGTAATGGGATTGAAAATGGAACTGAACGGGAATAACTATTTTCTTGGGCCATTTCTTCTTCGGTCATTTCACAGTTTCTTGACCTCAGCACTACTGACATTTTGGGCTGAATAATTCTTTGTTGGGATTGAGGGCTGTCTTTTGCTTTGTAGGATGGTTAGTGAGAACCCTGGCCTCCACCTTTTAGATATGCATAGCACTCTCCCAGTTGTAACAACCCAAAATATCTTCAGATATTGCCAAATATCCTCTGGGTGGGATTCAAGTGATAGTGGCTGTGAATGGCTCCAAGTCAAGTACACTGACTTACCGGAAGAACAGGATGGACTAAAAGGAGCTCCCCAGTTAAAGAGTTTTCTCTCAACCCTAGAAAAACAAGGTGGTTTAGGCCAGACCCCAGGGTAACATAAGTAAGTAGAGGGCTATCTGAGAGAAAGTCATTTTCTCTCACTTTCTCCTGCCTAGGGGCAATAAATGAAATGTAGGCTTAGGATGGGGTGACTTTAGTTCTAGTTTTCTGAAACTGGCACAGTTTAAATTGATATCCTTCTGTAATTATAACAATGCTCCCTTTTATTCTCAAATGTGTCCCTGTTTGGACAATAAATAACATGGTCACCTTAGCCTACGTAGCAACCGCTATTCTAGATGCTAGGAATTCAGGGGTAAAAATATACAAAGTCCGTTCTATCCCATTTGGGAAAACATTACAAGTAGAGAGGAAGAAAATAAATAAATGTATTGTGTAGATGTGTGGATATGGGTCAGAATTCTCACGACTCTCTCTAATCCAGACTTAAGTTAAAGGAGCAAAACCTTCAGTTTGGTTTTATTTTCATATCTTACAAGTAAATCCCCTAAGCAAGTCCAGGTTTTGTGTGGCCTTAAGATTATACAGAGAGGCGTGGGGCGCTATTTAAAAATAATATAATATTATGAATAACAATTAGAGGAGAAGTCCTAAAGCTTAAACTTTCTTAGCTTCATGATTAATCCATTTCTGGGGTCAGAGCTCATTGAGGAACAGGGGGCAGGGGCTTAGCTGGAAAAGAAAAATGAGAACTTTCCTGGAGGGTTTACATATCCTCCAAAAATCAGTGAGAATGGTTGGCCTGGCAAGAAAGTGGAGGATCCTGAGACATCACTGACACTACAAGCTACTCCTTTTTGTATAACATCGAGTAGTCACAATTTCTTGTGGCTGGCTTGTACTACCCCTAGCCCTCAACAATTACCCACAGCATTTTATTGTGGGTCAACAATTGGGGGTCATTTTGTGAGTCCACAAAAGAAGCTGTGAGAAATAGGTGACTTTTAAAGAGCCATTAATGTTTCTAATGATAGCTGACAGGTAATTAGCCTGAAAAATATTCTAACCAAGTGGCTTGAGCAATTAAGACTGTCCAGTAAAAGTAAAGGATGCCTCATTTGGTAAGAAAAGTGTAGGTTCCATGCAGTTTATTCCACTAAATGAGCTGCCCCATTGTAAGCAGATTCAGAAGCTCTTTGTTCTTTCTCTTAAACCTCATAGCTTCAAACCGAGGTCCTATTTGAAATCTGTCAGCTGAGGTTTTAACCATAACACCAGTCTTATCTTTTCAAAAGGATTGGATCAAAGTAGCTTAGTTTTCATCTGAGTTTAACAGGGAAAATGGCCTGTGGCTGTCACGCTGTAATGAGAACTTTCCCCAGTGGCCAGCACGAAAGGCATGTAGTGATGTGTTGGCTTCAGGTTTATCATCAGAATTCCAATCTCTAAGTATACACACACAAAAAATCACAGCTCTTTAGAGGAGTGATGTAAGAGTTAGTAATGTAATTCACTATTTCACCTATGAAAGGAGAACCAAATATTTCTTCAAACTAGGTCAAATCAAGGGGAGGGACTCATGTCATGCATCTTTAAACATGGAACCGCGCTCCAATGAAGCAACGCCTGGTGGGAACAGACGGTTCATGTTATGTCAGGCCGCCCCCTAGATATTGAATTGGGAAAAAGGCAAATCAAATTTGGACATTTGTATGAAGTTTGAATAATGGAATTTTCCTATAAGCTCTAATTTAATATTTCAGCTACTAAACCAGAGCTACAGTCTCTCTTTCCATATTAATTTTTTTACTTATATTTTCAACAAGGGTAAAAAATATTAGTAGTTTTTGATATGAGTTTTTCCCTCATGGAAGTACATCCATTACTATGCAAGGGAGGGGAGGTTGTTTGTGCTTAGCTTTTTGCTCTTCAGACACTTGGAGAAGATGGGTTTTTATTTTTACTTGGTTGATTGCTTTACTCTGACGTTTCACTTAGCTTTGTTTTTCTCTCTTCAATTATAGTAACTAAGATATACTTCTATAAGCATATTAACTAATGAACCTATAAATATTGTAATGTAATATAGGTAGACTCTTGGAAATATCTTGTACTAGTGCAAGAAGTAGTTTCATTATTATACTGTGCCTATATATCTGAGTGAGAAATTGATCTAAAAATTGGATCTGATTAGAATAGTCGCTTGTAGGAGTCTCAATCAGTTTGCCTAGATGGGAAAAAAACCAGCTTGGAATTTCTTTAAAAAGTTTTTTATAAACTAACTGTAAGCAAAGCTAACGTGTATATAACAATTTATGGGAAGAAATTGCTTCTATGTTTACTGGCTTGTTTCCTAATTCGTCAGAGAATTAGAATATCCTATAGCAGTGCCGGGTATAGAGTTTGAATTTGCTTCTACATTTTGACATAAATTTTCCCTAAAATTAAAAAAAAGCAAACACAGCTCTCTACAAATTCAATATCTATATTGAATTTTGAGAGTTTCAGTATAATTAAGATTACCAGGTGTTTTAGAAATGAAAACACATTTTTAAAAATTGGGTTTATTTCATAAGAAGACATTTTATTATTAAAACAAAAATATTAGAAGAAAGCAAAATATTAAAAAATAAGGACTTTTGGGGCCAGCCTGGTGACGTAGTGGTTAAGTTGGCACACTCTGCTTTGGCGGCCCAGGGTTCACCAGTTCAGATCCTGGGTGTGGACTTACATGCTGTTCATCAGGCGATACTGTGGCAGCATGCCACATACAAAACAGAGGAAGAGTGGCACAGATATTAGCTCAGCAACAGTCTTCCTTAAGCAAAAAGAGGAGAACTGGCAACAGAAGTTAGCTCAGGGCCAATCTTCGTCACCAAAAAAATAAAAATAAAAAGTAAGGGCTTTTATTAAATAAATTACTCCTTACACATAAAACTTTTTGAGGCACAGACTGTTAGTTCCTTCACTATATCTATTCCTCTCTTTCTCTTTGTAAGAGAATCCCAGATACAGTAGTCCCCCTTATCTTATGTGGTTTTGCTTTCCACAGTTTCAGTCACCCATGGTCAAACACAAATGAAAAATATTAAATGGAAAATTCCAGAAGTAAAAAATTCATAAGTTTTAAATCACATGCCATTCTGAGTAACCTGATCAAATGTCACGCTGTCCTCTCTCCCCGCTCCCCCGACACCGTGAATCATCCATTTGCCCAGGTCCATGCTGCATACACTACCTGTCCATTAGTCACTTAGTAGCCTTCATGGTTATCAGAATTGACTGTTGTGGTATTGCAGTGCTTGTGTTCAAGTAAGCCTTATTTTACTTAGTAATGGCCCCAAGGCACCAGAGTAGTGATGCTGGAAATTCAGATATGCCAAGGAGAAGTTGTAAAGCGCTTCCTTTAAGTAAAAGTGAAAGTTCTTGATTTAATAAGGAAAGAAAAAGAATTGTATGCTGAAGTTGCTAAGATCTGTAGTAACTCTTATTACAGTATATTGTTATAATTGTTCTATTTTATTACTAATTATTGTTGTTAATCTCTTACTGTGCCTAATTTATAAATTAAACTTCATCTTAAGTATGTATGTATAAGAAAAAACATAATATATGTAGGGTTTGGTATTACCTATGATTTCAGGCATCCACTGGGGTTCTTGGAACATATCCCCCAAGAATAAGGGAGGACCACTGCACTAAGTGGACACAGACACATAGCTAAATAGACTACATTTCCCAGATCCCCTTGAAGCTGGTTATGATTAACTTCTTGCCAATGAGGTGTCAACAAAATGTTATATGGTGCTTCTGGACCAACTCGTTCTCTGGAATGTAAGTGTGATGATTGGCCTTCTAAGAGCCATTTTGGTTGATAGGGCTGACATCCACATCTCAGAAATGACACAGAAGTGAGCTTGAAAGGGCTCGGGGTGTCTATCGGCTTTATGGAACTCCTCTACTTACCTTGAACTATCAACTGCTGGAATTCTTTTGTATATGAGAGAAATAAATGTATATTTACTTGAGCCACTGTTATTATTATTATTTTTTTAATGTGGCCCAACTTCATCTCAAATTATACACAATATAATTATCTAAATCATGTTTTAAAAGAATATTTAATGGCATGGGAAAATGCTGGTGATATGCTAAGTAAAATAAACAAGTTAATTTGTTAATTAACAAATAAACCAAGCTGCTGACAGCTTTTATCATTTTTACTTTCCTCTTTACACTCTTCTGTACTTTTAAAATTTTCTAAAATAAATATGTATAAACAACACTGTGAAGAACATCTTTGTGCATAAAATTTTATGTACATTGCTGCTCACTTCCTTATAAAAGTGTAGTTGATTTGGAAATTCAGGCTTAAAAATATTTTTATAAATATTGGCAGATCAATGTCTACAATATTTGTTTTATTCTAATTTTCCTTGAAACCAGCAATGTGGAGAGTGCTTATTTCCTTGCGTCATAACAAAACACAGAATTTGTCTTGAAATGTTAAAAATTTGACTATGTATTAGGCAAATGGTATTTCACTTTTATTTTGGTTGAATATTTGCTTTTTTTCTCCATAAAAATTATTGGTGAACAATTAACCTGAACTAGATGTGTGAAAGAAACAGACCAATTTCTTTAAAAAAGGATGATTTCAGGGCTTTTGGCCTGAGCAACTGGAAGTATAAAATCTGCTCTGATGGGGAAGACCAAGGCTGGAAAGGATCCTCCAAACTAGAATTTGGAGGGATATCCACAATTTAGTCTTGAGTATGTTAAAAATTAGATGCCTGAAATCCAAAATTAGAAATCCAAGTGGAAATGTTGCCTGGGAAGTTAAATATGTGAATCTGGAATTCGGGAAAGAGACTTGAGCCAAAGATATAAATCAGGGATTCATCTGCTTAAAGATGAGATTTAAAATCATGAGGTGGACAAGATCAGCATGTCAATGAACATATAAAGAGAAGAGATGAGAAAAAAATGAGGCAAGAGAAAAATTAAAAGGCTGTGGTCTCCTGGAGGTCATGTGAAGGATTTGCATTAGGAAGGATGGCATGAAAAACTATGTCCAGTGTTGGTGATAGGACAGATAAAAAGAGGACAGGGAATTGGCAGATGTATTTAGCATGTGGGAGTCATTGGCACCTCAATGAGAGTGGTTTGGTGAGGAATGGGGGCTGAAGTCTGATATAAGTGGGTTTAAGAGAAAGTAGAAAGTTGGAGGGGAAAAAACTTGGAGAGAGTAAATATAGACTACTCTTTCATGGAGTTTTGATATAAAGAAGAGGAGAGAAATGGGGTAGTAGTTGGCATAGAAAGTGAGGTCAAGAGAAAATTTCTCTTTGTTTTATTTTAATATGGGAAACACAATAACATATTTTCATGCTAGTAGCAATGATCCAGGAACGACAGAAAAATTGATGGAGAAGATAAAGGTGAGAATGGCCGGGACTATGACTTTGGAGAGGATGGGATCGTGTATGCTTATGGAGAGACTGGCTTTAGAAAAGAACAGAGAAGTCACCAATAGGAAAAGTACAAAGGCAAGTTAAGTGGGTGCAGATCTTGGTAGGTGGGTAGATGTAGGAGTACTTGTTAGTGGAAGCTCCTCACTGCTTCAATTTTTTTCAGTGAATTGGGAAACAAGGTCATCAGCGGAGAGTGAGGGTGGGCGAAGAGGTGTTTGAAATTTGAGGGAACAGGATCAGCATGAAATATTTGCTTGTGATAGTGCAGCGTGAATAGACCAGGGAAACACAGTGTGAATGATAAGCAGCAATGAGTCCACCTGAAGACTGTGGTCGTGAATTTACAGCGAGCCCAGTCAGCATGGTTGTGTGTTTTTCTCTAGTTACTTTCAGCTGCTTGGGTGTAGGCATGAAGTGGGCTGAAAATTGGATTTCGCCTCGATTGTGGTTTAGCCAAAGGAGTACGAGGAAGGGAGAAATGACCAAGACAATCTTGTGAGAATTCAAGGAAATGAATATAGTGAATGTCCATGGAAATCAACAGAGTGAGGAGAGAAGGAGGCAAATCCAAGGGACGAGATAAAAAGAATCAATGGATTGGAAATCCCATTCAGATAGAAAGATTGTAGGAGTTAGGACACTAAAGGAAATGAATGGGAAAGATAGGGGATGGTTGCCTCAGGTATAATGACAGGAGTGAGTGGCCAAGATAGCCTGGGACACAAGACAATTAGAGAGTTCAAGGAACTGAAAAAAAAAAAAGCAAAAAAACTTCGAAGCTTGGTTTTTCTTACAATTTCATAAACTTTTAATTTTAAAAAGATGAACTTAGAAACTTCTTTAACATCATGACATATGAAGTCAAGAAGTAAGGCTGGGAATTTCTGTTACCAACTGTTTAGGGAAAGGAATAGGATACCTGGATTGGGTTTTTTCTGGAAATAAAGAGTTAGAAAGTGATGCTGCTTTAATTAATTTTGATGTTAGTTTGGTATTTTTATAGGGTTGAACCATAGGAAACTGCTGATATTCAACTATCTTTAACCTATAAAAATGGCAATATCATATGGTTTAACCTAATATATGTATATGCATGCATACAGTTTATGTACATGCATCAATATGGCAAAATTACTCAAACAAAAGTTGAAAAAAGAAAAACAGTTCTGAGATTTTGTTTGTAGGAATAGGCTCCCTGAAAAAGCGACATTATGAGTTTTTCTTTTAAGGAGAAGAAAAATTAAGGCAGAGCAGGCAGACAGGAAATGGCTTTCATTTTATATCTTTATAGTCTTCCTCTTTAGGCTCATTCTCAGCAGACTCATTATCAGAAGCTAGATGTCTCTGATGTTCTTAAATAGTTCAGTTACAAAAATAATACATGAACACATGTTGATTTTCGAAAGATGCAGACAATATAAAAATTTATACAGTGGAATATGAAAGCTACCTTCTTCTCTTCCTTCCCAATCTTCAACTGCTTTTCTCAAAGTTAACTCCTGCAAAATGCTTTTAGTCTCCTTTCTATGCTTTGTTCTGTATCTACCTGTACGTATAAACACTTCTCTCCTCCCACTTCTCATCGTCCTCTATCATCTGCTCTTCCTCCGTCGTCTCTTTTTACTCCTCCATTCACATAAATGGAAAAATAATGAATGCATATGTTTTTAAGTCGAAGTTGCCATTTAGTGATATATTTTATAGATTTTGTTTTTCGCTTTTTCTCCCCAACCGACCCCCCGCCAAGTACATAGTTCTATATTTTAGTTGTGGGTCCTTCTAGTTGTGGCATGTGGGATGCCGCCTCAGCGTGGACTGACAGTGATGCCATGTCCACGTCCAGGATCCGAACCAGTGAAACCCTGGGCCACCAAAACAGATGCGTGCAAACTTAACCACTCTGCCATGAGGCCGGCCCCCTATAGATCTTTCTATGTCAACACATATGGAGCTACTTCATTTTAAATGGCTGCATGGTATTCAATGTTATTAATATATCATAATTTATTCAACCACCTATTTATGGATTTTTCGATTACTAGAAATAAATGATGATGATAATCTTACTTTGAAGGGATATTGTGATAATTGGATAAATTAATGTATGTAAATCCTTATGAGAGTAGCTGGCATATAGTAAGCACTCAAATTAACATTGACAATGCCAATCTTTTTACTTTTTTCATGTCTGATGGATGAAAATGGTGACATATTGCTCTTTTATTTGCTTTCCCTGATTAATAGTGATTTTGAATCCTTCTCCATATGTGTATCTTTCATTTTATTTTCTCTAGCTGCTGGTTTACTATATCTTTCACAATTAATCCTTATTAATTTGGCAGCTCATATATTCAGGATATAATTCTTTGGGACTTAAATATACTGAAATATTTCATTCCAATTTATTATTCAGTTTTAGAATTTTTTAATAATATGTACAGTTAACACTTTTGCTATCTCTCATTACATCCCCTTGGTCCAACTCTGATTTCAGCTGCAGCTGACATGGACAGTGTCCCACCTCGAGCACATCCCATGTCTTTCAGGATCTTGTCTAAAGACCTGAGCTTCCCCAGCCAGTATGTGATTGCAGCCCAGAACCTAAAAGAGTGATAATGTCCCCAAGGACAATCCTCAATCAATGGGTAACAGGAGCCAAAGGATAAGTGCCCCAGACTCCTTTCCTTTCAGTGGGAAATTCTAGAAGGCATTATGTGTGCTTATCAAAGATTCCAGAATAATTGAGACCCCATTGCCTCTGTACGTATCTTTACACTAACTTTTTCTAGTTTCCTTTCTTACCTTCCCAAATATTTCACTCCTGCTTCTTAATAGATTACCTGTCTCCAAGTCTCAAACTCTGCTTTTATGAGTCCAGATTAAGACAATTGATACTGGAGTTGACTCTAGAAACCAGAATATCAGGATGGGATGCCAAAAATGGATCACTCACTTGTCAGATAGCAATAATTATGATACTGCATTCGATAAGTGGGGCAGTGATGCTATGGAATGGTAACAGTGCAATGATGCTTTGATAAGTGGGGTGGTGATGGATGGAATTTCAAAAACTCTCGTATTTGGTTTATTTGTATGAGTTAAAAGTGGAAGTCAAAAGATTGGGCTATGCATTATCACTAGCAGTTGAATGAGATAGAGACAATGGCAGTTAAGAGGATTGTAGATTTACTGGCTTTTATTAAGAACCTTAGAATTCTTGGGGAAAGAGAATGATAGACTCCTTTCCCTAAGCAGACCCTGATCTCCTGCAACCAGAAGGAAGACTGGATGGGACTTAATTCTAAGGGTGGCAGCACTGCAAGGGAGATGGTATGTCAGCCTCAATGAGTCAGTTGTGTTAAAGTCAGAAAACATATAGGAAAGGACTCAGACTCTGAGACTGGGATGGGGAGAGTTGGATGGAAGTACCCGAGAGCTCTGAACTCCAGATATCCCTAAATTCCACACTCAGTCTTTTATTCAGCTCCTTCCTCCCTGTAGAGAAGAGCAGCACGCCTTTACTGTTATACTTCGCCTCAGGAAGATTGGCCTAACATCTGTTGCCAATTTCCCTCTTTTTGCTTGAGGAAGGTTGTCCCTGAGCTAACATCTGTGCCCATCTTCCTATATTTTGTATGTGGGATGCTACCTCAGCATGTTTTGATGAACTGTGTGTAGGTCCATGCCAGGGATCCAAACCTGGAAATCCCAGGCCATTGAAGCAGAGCACGCAAACTTGACCACTGTGCCACTCGGCTGGCCCCAGCATGTTTTTACTTTTACCATGCAAAGATATCCTCTGAGGCAGATACCTCTTAAGTTGGTGCTTCTTCTTCTCAAAATTCCATCGTGTGTGACTTCGTTGTGTTCAGCTAATAACTAGAGTCAAAATAGTGCTTAGCCTAAGTGGGAAATTATTCTGGCTGCTCCAAACTCCAGGATGCAATAGCTTATTCATTGATAGAATTGTAGAACTTGGTTAATATTCACAGGCAGGAAACAGCAGAGCATGTATAGGAGTAGATTTTGAATTTGTTTAACTAGGCAAGGTTGGTGGTACAGAATATAATAGACTGGACAAGGGAGAGTTTATTGGCATAGGAACACTCCCCTTCACAGGACACTGGAAGCTCATCTTATATGCTTCTAGTTTGGCTCCTTAAAGCTTAGACATGATGATGATCTTGAGTATGAATTGGAGATGGAGTAACTGTTTTCTCAGTGTACGGAGGAAGGGGTCAGAAGAGAAGAGGAGAGAATATTAGAATGGATTTATTATGTGAGTTTAGAAAACCCACTACTTTACTGAGAAAGTCCAGAGGGCGCTTCCTTCAATGAAGTAATGAAGGACAAATTTGTTAGGGGAATGCTAACATCGTTGAGAAGCTCAGTGGTTTCTATCCTCTGAAGGCCAGTGTTGGCAGTGGAGTAAAATGCCATGGAACTGGGTTGGCAATGATAGGTTAGTGGAAAATTAGAGGACAAGGGACATTTTTAGGCATCAATGGTGTATGGGATAGAAGTACCATAATGGGCAGTAGGGTTACAGTGTCAATCAGGTTGCTTTAACATACAGGGATCTCTGGCAATGATTTTTCAACCACGATGTTCCTAGAGTGAGAGAGAAGGGCAGTAAACAAGGGTATTTTTTTGACTTGTATAGCCAAAAATACAATAATAAAATAAAATAAAGTAAATAGCTGGATGGAAGAAATCTACTTGTTATTGGTACAATGGAAAATCCAATCCCTCACCTTAGTTCAAAAAGTGAGCCAATTCTTACCCCTAGATGTAATCAATTGAAGGAAAAGCCACGTCCACTTGAGGAGGATTTTGCAACGTCTTTACAAGAATATGCAAAAAACATTCTATTCTCTAATGAGACCTGTAGCAATTAACCGGGTTAAATGTATACAGAGGGAAGGGGGGATTCCTAGACTTTTAAGGTATGTCAGATACAGAGTTTCAGTTGACACTAAGAAATGCAGAATGCCCCCCTGGTTGGAGGTAATAAATGGACTAGTAAATCCAAATGAGTCTACAAGCCATCCTATCACTAGTCCCCAGATAGAATTTCAGAGATTAGCATTTCCTTGAAACTTAAAAGATACAAGAGTGATGGTTTTAACATAGTCCTATTTAGTTCATCTAGATGGTTTGTACAAAACCAGGTGAATCACTGCAGATGTGGGTAAATTCTGTAAGCTTTACCAAATTGTATCAGCAGTTGCTGCTGCTGCAACAGTAGTATTTTTGTTGGAGCAGAAACATAGCCTCTGGTACTTGATATGTGACTATTGATCTGGTAAATGTATTCTCTTCAATCTGTATTATTAAAGAGGATCAAAATCAGTTGTTTTATGGGAAGGACAACAGTACACATTCACTTTTTTTTTCTCCAGGGCTGTATTATATCTATGGTTCTCTCACATGATATAGTCCAAAGGGTCTTTGGTAATTTTGACCTTCTACAAAATTATCATAGCCACTATATTGACTATATCATACTAATCAAACCTGATGGAAAGAAAATGGCCAGTACCCTGTATATTCTACCACATGTGTGAGAGAGAATGGGAAATGAATCCTGTAAAGATTCAAAAAAGATTGTCAAACTGATGAAATTTTGGGGAATGGATGGGGGCTTACAAAACATCCCCTCAAGGTAAAGGACAAATCATTGTACCCTCTGTCCTTCAACTCATAGAAAAATACATTGGTATGCTTGGCCTTATTTGAACTTTGGAGGCAATGTATGCCATGCTTAGGAATATTGCCTCTAATGGTTATTTGATTGTTTGAAAGAATTCCAGGTTTGTGTGAAGTCCAGAGAAAGAGAGTCTTCTGCACCAGGTCTAGTCTGTTGTATAAACTGTCTTGCCACTCAAGGTGTATGACCCAGCAGATCCTAGTAGGCAATATAGAAAAGCCCCAGTAGGAGAGTTGCTGTACATTCTCCCAGGCACCTACAGAAAGGTCATGCCTTTAGAAGCAAAAAATGACTCACCATTTGACAACAGATTCTGGAAGGCTATTGAGCCCTTGTAGTGACTGAGTGCCTTACCAAAATGCATCAAATAACCATAAGACTGAAGCATCCCGGTAGGAGAAGGGTTTGTCAGATCCACTGAGTCACAAGGACTGGCAGGTACATCGGTAACTTATTGCATGGTGGAAATTGTGATTGGGCCCAAACAGATTTAAAGGACAGACATACTGATGCCTCTTCCTCAGCTTAAAACTTGTGTGAGCCAAATATGGAATACTGACACTCTGCAGTGCCACTCATAGGTAGTTCTAAAAGACACTGCTGAGAGGAAATTATTTAACTGAGCAGAACTGTGAGTGCTACACCTGGTTATCCACTTTCTGCGGGGGGAAAATTGGTGTAAAGTAAGAGTACATATGGTTTCCCGTGCAGCAGTGCACTGTTTGGTTCGTTTGTCCAAGGCAAGGGTGGGTAAACTATGTTCTGAAAGCCAAATCTGGTCCACAGTTTGTTTTTGCATACTCTGGGAGTTAAAAATTGTTTTTATATTTTTAAATGGTTGGAAAAAATTTAAAGATAAAACTATTTCATGACGTGAAAATCATATGAAACTCACATTTTAGTGT
The DNA here is from genome assembly GCF_037783145.1 of Equus przewalskii. Lineage (NCBI taxonomy): Eukaryota > Metazoa > Chordata > Mammalia > Perissodactyla > Equidae > Equus > Equus przewalskii. The sequence continues at coordinate 99,730,892 of NC_091832.1, read as the reverse complement.
CTGTAAGTAATGTTTCATCGAAACACAGTCACACTTACTCATTTATGTAATATTTATGGCTATTTTTGTGCTATAAAGGCAGTATTGAATAATGCAACAGAGACTGTACGGCTCACCAAATCTAAAACATTTACTATTTAGTCCTCTGTGAACTGTCTGGTCAATAACTTGGGAGATGAATGACTAGAATATTATAGGCAAGAAGATTTTCAAAAGAACTATGTGAATGGACTCTTGGGGATGGGATGCAGACTTGGTGTGTCTCATATCAATGCCCAGTAAAAAGAATCCACTAAAGAGGAGACATTGAATAACCAGTGGACAAGATGATTCGTCTGGTAGATGTAAGCCAGCCTCTGTCCTCCAGCACTCTATTACTTTCCCTAAGACACCATGAATTGAGTAGCCATGGTAATCCTGATGAAGTCTGTGGATGAGCCCAATAACATGGGATTTCTCTTTCCCAGGATGATGCAGCTACTGTCACTACCAAATGCTGATCTCTCAGCAGCTGAGACCACTGCTGGGCTCTTGATGTGGTACTTCATCAAGCAGACCAGCTGTCCATTTAGTATTGAGTTGTTAAATAGGATTCTTTCCAGCCTGGTGGGGGCAGTAAACTAAAAAATGCATTATATGATTTGACCGAATGTCTGCTATTTGAGGCCATATCCCTCAATAGGCAGAATACATGGATTCAAAGACCAAGGGGAGGAAGTAGGATTGATCCTTCCCAGTAAGACTTCAAGGACACACTCTAGGAATTTGTGGTTTTTGTTCCCACAACTCCAGGCTCTATGGCTCAGAGCTTCTGGTTCCCAGCTTCTATCAGGGATACAGTTAGTGTTCTACCTTAACTGAAGTTATCACTGTCAATGGACAATTGATAATTTCACTCGTCAGGGCCTGACAAGAGTCCTAGGATTTAAGCCTGGGAATTCTAGAATTGGTGGTAGAGAAAAGAGAAAGTGATGACTTGCACTTGGCTATAGCTCTGGGTACTGTAACATACTCCACTAACTCTTCTGTATCAAGCCTTTCGAAAGACTTGCTGGTAACCAATTTTAAAAGCTAGTACACAGAATGGTTTTAATGTGGGACACTAACAGATAAGACGGTGCAAAGGGTAGACTGTGGCTGATGCTTCAGTGTGCTGTCACATTCCATTGGCCCATATCTGATTTCCGCCACAGCATGTTGGAGAGTTCTATGCAAACTCAGACTCACATCGACATAGTACTGCTTTAAGAGCAAGCTGTACTTTTCTCTCCTTCTTTCTGAAGTCATTGAACTCAGTCGGTGTCCAAGAGAAGCCCAGAAGTGTGGGGAATTCAGTGCTCTGGGGGTGATCCTCAACTGAGGTGTGGCAGGAAACAAGATATAAAGTCCCACTCTTCTATCTTTTTCATGAACGGTTCTAGGAGGCATTATGGAAAATTGAGATTCCATCGCCTACCACAAAGCCTCAAAACATTCCCTGCCCTTTACTCACTTCTCCTCATTTCCTGTCTCCCTCTTCATTATTCCTGTTCTCTGTCATCTCTTCCAAAGTAAGTTAACTGCACTGAAATTCTTGCCTAAGGCTTTCTTTCCCAGTAATTCAAACTAAGACAGTATCATTTGAAATATTGAAGTTTAAAGAATGTTTGTGTGCTCAAAGTTATTGTTCTTTTTCTTTATGATTTCTGTGTGTTGTGCTTTGCTTATGAAGGCCTAACCCACTTTAAGATTATGAAAATATTTGCTTGTATTTCCTTTTAATACTTTTATAGTGTATTGTCGGACCATCAATCATTTATTTCTGTATATTTTATGAGATGTGAATTTAGTGTTATTCTTTAATAAATATAACCAACTACCTATCCTCTCATCATTTTTCGCATAATTCATTCTCCTTACAAATTTATTTTGAATGTCACTTGTTTTATATACACAATTCCTACATAGATTTATTATGGTTTATTGGTTTATATTTCTATCACTGTACTCCTATCAAAACATTTTAGTTATTTATAGTATATTTTGATATCTGATTGGGCAAGTTCTGCTTTCAGTATTTTATTTCTCTGTTTTTTTCACAATTATTTTGACTGTTTTTGTATATATTCTGTTCAATATAAACTTTATAATCAGCTTTTCAAATCATTGAGATTGCATTAAATTTATACATTGATTTTTGGATATATAACATCTTTATTGAGCTTTCCCATTCAAGAATTAATCTACTCAGGGTTTATTTTTGATCCTTAGTCTAGTTTTACTCGTTTTCTCACTTTACCTCCTTATATTTCTTATAATTTTTGTGTGTACTTTACAGGTTTTGTTTCTTTTTATATAGTTGGTTAATGGGATCTCCTTTTCTGTGGCAGTTTCTAGTTGTTGGGGAGTGTGTAAGAGATGTGGTATACAAGAGACTTGATTTTTGTAAGTTGATATTGTATCAGGCCATCTTATGGAACTCTCTTATTAGTTTTATTAGATATTTTTGTTCATATAGATGGATTTTCTGGGACTATAATTACATCATTTGTAAGTAACGAGAATTATTTCCTTATTTTCTTTTACTTTTACACATAGTGGAGTAGACACATATACTTACTTGGCTGTTTTCCTCATTGACTTTTGTTTTCATTTCCAGATACGGACCAAGCAAATTTTGAGTCCATATGGAGATAAATCCTGTTTTCAAGGAGACTGAAAACCAGAGCTGTTATAAAAGAATTGGAATCCCAAACCAGAAAGCCAAGTTGGGGAAGAGTCAGGAGTCAGAGAGTGACCAGAATCAGGTCCCAAGACACTTGGTAAGAATCATCAATGGTCAAAATCAAGGAGCAGAAAATTCAAGTCAGGGTCAGGAATGCTGAAATTACTCTTTTTCTATGACAGAGTGTTTAGTTTGAAAGGCAGATATGAAGTAATCAGAGATGGGAATGTACCAGCTGGGAACTGAGGTATGCTAAAATCATGAGAATGAAAATTTTTAAGAGGTAGAGAAGGTAAAAGTCCAACTGAAGCTTCCAGAATGCTCTCTGCCTTTGTGGGATTTTGTGGGATGTCCTTTTGCCCTGGTCATCCTAAGGGCTATTAACAAACTGTGTATGAAAGTTTTGGTTCTTCCCTTTCCAAACCTATGAAGAGTTTGCACAGAGACCCTGCGCAGCATTGCTGTTGAATGGCTAAGACTTGGATATAATAATTTAACAGTGAGTAAAGCAGAAACCCTTTAAATTAACTTCTCATCACTGTTACTTATCATTGTAAATAAAAAGGTGAAATAAATCTTGACCTCCCTCCCAGAAAAGATACGAACTCTTTTGAGAGGTGGAGTAATGTAACTACTTGTTGGCTTCTATTTCCATAATATCAGTTGGGTGTTTATCAACTGCCAGCTCAAAATCTAACTCAAGAGCCTGTAACTATAAATACTAGCCTAAGAAAATATTTATAATAGTCCAGTACTATATATTAAGTACATAATTTGGAAGGTTTTATTTTATATCTATTATCCCCACATTTACATCTAATTATTACATATTTTATATCTATTATCCCCATATTTATGTCTATTTATTACATGAAATGAGGGGAATGAAGTAGTATCAGCCATACTAGCTAACTTAACATAGATGACTATAAATGAAAGTGTGAAATAATAAGGGTGTATTTTCTGACATGGCAGCATAGACTCTGAGAAAAGCGTTATCAGCCCCATTAAATATGAAACCGGAGAATAATTTCTGTCACTCTTGACAGAATAAGAAATGTATTGGGTAAATCCACCAGTATAGAAAATTTAAAGGCAAGAACTGATGAACAGAGAGGATGATCAATGAAAAATTATTGTATTGAAGATCTACCATATGATCCAGCTGTCCCACTGCTGGGTGTTCATCCAGAGAACATGAAAACACAAAGGCATAAAGATACATGCACCCTTTGTTCACTGCAGCATTATTCACAATAGCCAAGTCTTGGAAGCAACCTAGGTGTCCATCAAGGGACGAATGGATAAAGAAGACATGGTATATATACACAATGGAATACTACTCAGCCATAAGAAACGGTGAAATCTGGCCATTTGTGACAACATGGATAGACCTTGAGGGTACTATGCTGAGTGAAATTAGTCAGAGGGAGAAAGTCAAATACCGTATAATCTTACTCATAAATAGAAGATAAAAACAACGACAAACACATAGCAGTGGAGACTGGACTGGTGGTTACCATTGGGGAAGAGGGGGAGGGTAAAAGGGGTGAATAGGCTCACATGTGAGGGGATGGACTATAATTAGTTTTTGAGTGGTGAACATGATGTAATCTACACAGAATTCGAAATACATTATGATGTACATCTGAAAGCCATATAATGTTATAATCCAATGTTACTGCAATTAAAAAATAAAAAAATAAAAAATAAAAAAATAAAAATGAAAAAATTATTGTATTGAGTAGATGATTCACTAGTGTGTAACAAGTAGAGTGAGAATAATAAAACTGTTTCTATTCAATATTACCAATAATAAGGCCATAGTGGAAAATGATGTGAAATAGACAATAGTAGAAAGAATAATGAGGAGCATATACAGACAAAGCTTCATGTTCTATTTTATTTGAAAGATAAGCTGTAAATGAAATATGAGTAAAAATAAAAGGGAAGTGACTGAAAATTATTGATATTGTAGTATGGTAAAATTACAAGTGTAATTTAGTGAGAATGAAATTCTAGGGAAAAGTTTGTGACATTCATACATTAAACACTGATTCATCATCATTAACTCTGGTATGATAAACACCACCATGAATAATTATGATTCATCCAATATTTTAAAGCTTTGAGAAAAGGTCTTATTTGTACATCAAGCCTGTGATATGGATCAGCATGTAATTGTTACCAGTAAAAGAAAATTTAAGGTCAATTATAACAAACAAGTCAAGTTCTAACACTGACCTTTAACACATTGTCTTCTTTGGCTTATTCAAGAAAATCTGTAGACCATACACTTGAGTGTTAGAGAGGAATTCATTCTTTTATCAGGAATCATTAAAATATTTAGTGCTTTAAGGTTAAAGCTAGGGTCAAAATTAATGAATAATTTGCAAATTTAGCAGTTGTAGCAAAGATTCAAATTTCTTTTCAAAAGATAAAGTTGAAATGATCAACATCTATGAATAATTAGCTTTTTCTACAACATAGTAGTCGTCAGGATTCTCATGGATTGGTAAATAACTGTTTCCAGTTTCGACAAAGTGATATATACGATGTATACATAAGTGGTCATGCATTGCAATTCACTTCTTCAAGAATTTGTCTACAGGGAAGATGGTAAAGGCTTCTCTCTTCCCTGTCAAATGCATTATAGAATTATAGTAGCTTGATCATATTCAGTGCAGAAATCACTTTTTTTTTTTTTTTAGGTTTTACTTTTCTTGAAGTTTCATCAGCGCTGGGAAAGACGCTTTTTTGTAGGGATAGAAATGAAATCTGTGAGGCCACAGCTCTCAGGACTTTATTAAGGAGAAGGATCTCATGTTTTTCTGCTGGTCACCTAGGTGCTGCCAGTGAAGGAAGGAAAGGCTACGTCCTCCTCTGGCACTGGCCCAGAGTCCTGAAGAGTGGCCTTTTCAGGATGTAGACTACATTCTGAAGGATCCAAGATTCTCTCTGCTAATTTCACCACAGTGAATATGTATCCTGTCCGAAAAATTTTTAACAATCACAGACATGGACATGTTCAGTTCTCAGAGACATACAAGGAATTTCATGACAACCACAAAAAAAAAGGTAGGAAAATGGTAAGCACATAATTGAAAAAGGCAAATCGTAAAAGCTCGATGTTACCAAACTCCTCTGAAAGTTTTGTAACATTTTGTCAAAACTATGACAAGGTGAAAAAACAATGCCTCCCTCTTTGGTATTATGGGAATAGTTAATAAGTGACGGCACTGCAAACCAGTGACAGAAGTGGAATCAGAAATAGGCCGTTCATTCATAACCTTTGGATATAAGCAGAACAAAGATAATGAAAAACAGTCTATTCTTCCTTAAATCTACGGTTACATTCCTAAGAAACTACGTGTTATCAAAAAAGTGTTACAAAATTTTTAATGAGGAAAAAGGATTATGAGCTAAAGAGTTTCAGATTTGAAATACAACTGTTTAGCTATTAAGAACTAACTAAGTAGAATGTATTTTGTGGTTCTAAGCCTATTTTGTTTTCATAAGTTACAAACAACATTGTGGTTGATCAATACTGACCAAAAAAAGTAACTTAAATATCACTAAGAAAATCCTGGATATAGCTCTAATGAGGCCTTTGCTCAAAAGAAATGAGCATTTTATCTCATACTGATGAGGATGGGTACAATAAAACAACAAAACGGAAAACAACAAGTGTTAGTGAGGATACGGAGAGGTTGGAAAACTTGTGGACTGTCGATGGGAATGAAAAATGGTGCAGCCACTATGGAAAGCAGATAGAAATTCCCTAAAAACTTAAAAATAGAATTACCATATCATTCAGCAATTCCACTTCGGGTATATTCCAAAATAATTGAAGGCAGAGATGCGAAGAGATATTTGTATAATTATGTTCATAGCAGCCTTGTTCACAATAGCCAAAAGATAGAAGCAACCCAAGTCTTCATTGTCAGATGAATGAAAAAACCAAATGTGGCATATACATATAATTAAGTATTGTCTAGCTTTAATAAGGAAGGAACCTCTGACACATGCTACAAGCTGTATGAATCTTGAGGACGTTATGCTATGTGAAATAAACTAGCTACAAAAGGACAAATCCTATGTATTCCACTTATGTGAGGTACCTAGATTGGTCAACTTCATCGACAGAAAGCGGAATGGGCTGAGGGTTGGGGAATGGGGAGTTGTTTAATGGGTATAGAGTTTCAGTATTTCAAGATAAAAAGAGTTCTAGAGATTGGTTGTATAACAATGTGAATGCAATTAACACTACTGAACTGTACACTTAAAATTGGTTAAGACGGTAAATTTTATAGTAAGCGTATTTTACAACAATTAAAAAATGTTTAAAATGTAATGGGCTTGTACAGTTACCGCTAACACAAGCATAAACACACCAATACATATATGCATTATACTATTGCTGCACAGCTCACACTCACCAAAGGTAAGACAAAAAAACCTGAATTTACAGTTTGATCACTCAGACTCTAAAGTAGTTGTGTGTGACTAAGCCAGACTCCTCTGTTTGGTTCACCAATATTCTCAATTATCAGGTAATGACTAATAGCGGTCTCTGTGGAACAAATTCCTTTTCAGAATTAACATTTTGTTTGGGTCAATTTGTAGTGTAAAGACTTACACTATAGGAGAAATATTTTGGCTGAAGTAATTTTGTATTTGGGTTTTCATTTCAATAGCAGTTAAAATGTTTATATGAGAATATTTTGGTATGTGGATGGCTGCTTTGTGATCAAGTACTCCACTCTGATTTCAGTCTCAGGATTTGCTTTCATGTTTGTGATTGCACTGAAGTGACAGCATTTTTTCTTTCGTGTATTAGAGGATGTATTGGCTGCTGCTAAATTGATATATTCTAAAATTAAAAAGCTAATATTCTACATTTACTATTGTATTCAAATGAAATTAATTTTACCAGTTATTTATAAACCTTATTTTTTTGCAATCACTTGCAATTGGCAGTCATTTTCACAGAGTATGGCTTGATTTTTAAGTTACTCAGTCAATTCAGACTTTCATTTAATACGACAAAAATAGCATAGTGTAACAGAGTAATTGTAACAAGCTAATGAGAAAAGAAGAGAGGTAAATTTGATCTAAGAATGATGCAATTTGAGCCACAGAACATCAAAAGAGCTCCATGAAGAATTCTATAAAAGAAGGTTTCACCTTAGTTTAAATAGTGAAAAGCAGTGAAAGAATAACTGGAGAAGTATTAGTTATGCTGAGCTCAGAAGACCTGAGCCTTAGCATTTAGTACTATATTTGCAGTATGTGAATTCTGTTTTTGTAGGTACTAACTTGTATAATGTTCATTAGCAGTCAGTGTAATAGTACATTTCCAATGAAGAATTTTTTTAGATGAAATTTTAAATTTGTTTTCAGCATTTTCATGGTGTACATTTTGGTGTAGATTCTCAGATTGGTTCATCATGATATTGGATTATCATATGAAAAACCTCATTATTTAGTTTCAGCAAAACAGTATTATCCAAAATATTAAACTAGTACCATTAGTTTAAATTTTATTAGACACATTATTGTGCTTGTTTTTGACTTTCATGTTTTTTGTCTGTGAACTATAAACACTGGAAATTTATTACTGGCTTTACATTTATATTCATTTAGGAAACATAATAATAAAAATGTTAATACTGGCATTCTGCCAGAAATTTTATTTTTGAAGAGTGTATGCTTTTGTGCATGAACTAGGATATGATGGAATATTGTAATGCTTAATGTTAGGGAACATGGTCCCTGTGTCTTTTGCATTTTTGTAATGTAAAGGTACTTTGTCTCTGGAAATCACCGTGAACTGGTTCATTTAGAGTCATATTGTATGATTCTTAGAAGAAAGGCAAAGAAAGTTATAACAATATGAAAGTAGATACGCAATTATATACATAGAAAGACTACTAGGATTTCAGCCAATCAATCTCTGATTAAAAGATTCATCTACAATAAAAAGCATAAAGAGTTTGATAAAATACTTCTTTGCATTTAGAAGTGACATTCTAAGAGAATCAATAGGACGATCATTTTTTTTTTATTTTGCATTTAAATTATTTGGACAAAAGCTTTCTCCCAACTATTAGCCATTTTAAAAGCCTTGGAATGAGCTTAAATATTTTGAACTGATCTAGATTATGAAATAGGTCTTCAGTTTTGGCAGCCAAAAATAAGAGATTGAGGCCAAAGGGTAAAGGACAATATGGCTTAGACTTTAAATGGAAAGAGAACAGAGACAAAGAGAAAATGATCTGGTATTATGTGCTCACATCAATGGCAGTAATTAAGCTTTGCAGTATCATTAGATATGATGACAATAATTTATAGCCTTTCATGGTATTTCACATGCTAGGCATACAGAAGCACATGCTAGCAGGACCCTTAATATTTCTCATTGTTATTTTTTTCTATGGAAATAATGACATTCAATGGTCATGAATTGGGGAGATAGATACACAACACGTTTGGATACCTATCTCCAAAGGAGAAAAGATGGAGTGTTTTACGCCTTTTAACCATCTGCAAAATGTATAGCAGCAGTAAAATGCTAACAAGTTATTGAGGTGAATATTTCTAAGAGTACAGTATTTAAATTTACAAAAGTTAATTTGGCGTTATATTAAACATCAAGTTAATGTTCCTACCAGGCTAACAACTGAACTGTGACGTATTATACCACAGTGTTAAATTGAACCAATGTGTTCCAGGTTTTGATCATGGGAAATCAGTCACCAATCAGTTCAAATTTTCTAACGCTGTGGTTAGTGAGGAGGAAAACCCCTACGTGGATACTTTGGAAATGCAGTCTCCATGACAGGAAATGAGAAATGCCTTAAATAGTTAAATGTTGAATTTAAATCAATATGATGGTCAGCTCGATGGATGACTATGTTTATTTTCCTTCTTGAACTTTAAATTAAATTGAAGATTTAATTTTTATTTAGTTTTCAATGCATATTTACAGAGAGCATTATAATAATTTAATCAAAAATTTTCCTTGATTTTGTGCCAAGTCTTCAAATACCCAAGCTGATCATAGTGAAAGGCAATTGCAATTTCAAACTTGATTTTTGAATCCAAATGACAATATAGACAGATTCTTTAGCATAGTGCTATGCAATTTTGAAAACTCAGACACTGGTTTTTGAGGAATCGCTTTGGAGAGTTGATTCACTAATCTCAAAGGACATGAAACAAGGGTGCAGGCTCTTGCACATTTCACAGGATTCAAATATGCTGTAAAAGTTATAAAAGGCAATGTAACTTATTCTATCTTCCTTAACAGATAAGTAAAGTGCAACTTGCCCTTGATTTATGCTCAGTGAGATTTTTGTTCATCCCATTCAATGGTTTTTGTTTTCTGGCTATACTTCTAATTCAGGGAATCTGCTTGAAGTCCAAGCTAGAAAGCTAGTACAGAGCAGAAGAGCTGCTCTGCCTTAAAATAATAATATAATAATACAAACACTATAATAATAAACACTAACGCTTCTTATAATAATAATATAATTGTATGACCTTATAATAATAATATACACAATACTTATAGCCACATTTCAAGGTTTCTCTCTACTTATATTGATAACTTCTCTAAAAATTTGTAATTAAGTGCCATAAAATTTCTTTTCCCAGTTGCTAAGTGAGCTGGCCATTAGACTCTTCTTTCAAAAGCAAGATTTACCTTCATAGAAGTTAGTCATAAACAGCTTTTGAATGAGGAATGCGATCCCTAGAGCAGCCCTTGCACCTGCTAAATGAGGAAATAGACTGAAAACGCAGGACAAAAATCAGAAATACACTTACTTATCTCTTTCTGATTGGGCTTCCAGACTTTGCAAAATAAAATCTTTACTCCTCAAATAGCTTTTACTTTGCTTAAGAAACAAATTGCATCGCCGCTTCTGATGCTGCGCAATCTGATGCCTTGCAGCTAATTTTCAATATTGTAAATCTAAAAATAAAGAGCCAAAATGAAAGGCAGAGAGGTCTTTATTTTGGGATCAAAGAATTGCAATTTGGGGTACATAGATTCGAATAGCTGCCCAAATAGTGTCCCATTAGGGAGTAAGGGGCAGGGGCTTTTAAAGGCAAAAGAGGGAGGTTTGCATTATGAAGAATGTTAATTGGGGCTGGTGGCAGAAAGCAATTCTTGGCTAAACATAATTGATTGCTAAGGCTAGAGAGAGGGAGGCAAAAGCTGCAGCGTTCTCAGAATATCTGTGTCTTGACAGTTCAAAATTTCATGTTCTGCCTGATGAGGACTTGCATAAGGCTCCTTTCCTTAATGGCTTCCTGCTTCCATTTTAAAGGCTTTGGACATTAGTGACCCCATTTTGTTTCACATTTCACAATATCTCAGCAACTAAACACATAAGGTGAATATTACCCATGAATTCCTTTGTCTTGCTCCCAGTTAAACCCTTCAATACTTTCTCATTAAACTAAAATTGTTGGAGGTAATCAAGGTAGTATTAGGAGTATTTATATTAGTCTGGATTCCAATGATGGTTGTCATGACACAGGGGAACCATTGTCCAACTCAACACCCTTCCACAGTCAGCCTCATCTTAGCTTTCTGGGAGTTTTGCTGGAAACTGTTTCCTGTTCACTCTTCACTCTAGTAGGATAAACTCTTTGTTGTTTCCTTCACATGCCATGCACTTTCTTCCTTTCTTCCTTTCTTTCTTTCTTTTTCTTCCTTCCTTCCTTCCATCCTTCCTTCTTTCCTTCCTTCCTTCCTTCCTTCCTTCCTTCCTTCTTTCTTTCTTTCTTTTTTGGGGGGTAGGGTGAGGAAGATTGGCCCCGAGCCATCATCTGTTATCAATCTTCTTCCATTTTACGCAGGATGCTGTCGCAGTGTGGCTTGATGAGTGCCGGGTCCGCGCCTGGGATCTGAACCCCCCAATCGCAGGACATGGAAGCAGAGTGTGCAAACTTAACCACTACCCCCCTGGGCTGGCCTCCTTTCTTTCTTTGTTATTGTGGTTAAAAAAAATTAACCAACAATACGTAACATGAGATCTACCCTCTTAGCAAATTTCTAAATGCACAGTATGGTATTGTTAACCATATGAACATTGTTGTACAGCAGATCTCTGGAACGTTTTATCTTGCCTGACTAAAATTCTATGCCCATGAAAGAGCGATTCCTCATTTCCTCCCGCACCTCTAGCCCTTGGCAGCCACCTAGGTAGTCTACTTTCTGCTTCTACGGGTTTGACTACTTCAGATACTTACATAAGTGGAATCACACAGCATTTGTTTTTCTGAGGCTGGCTTATTTTACTCATCATAATGTCCTCAAGGTTCATCCATGTTGTAGCATATGACAGAATTTCCTTCTTTGTTAAGGATGAATAATACTTCATTACCACATTTTCTTTATCCATTCATTCATCAAATGGACATTAAGGTTGTTTCTACCTCTTGGCTATTGTGAATAATCCTTCAGTGAACATAAGAGTGCAAATATCTCTTCAAGATCCTGTTTTCAATTCTTTTGAATAAATGTCCAGAAGTGAGATTGCAAGATCATATGGTAGTCCTATTTTTAATTATTTGGGGAAGCTCCATACTGTTTTCCATAGCCACTGCACCATTTTACGTTCCCACCAAAAGTGCACAAGTGTTCCAATTTTTCTATATCCTTGCCAACACATTTTCAATTTTTTTCTTTTTATACTGGCCATTCTAACAGGCGTGAGGTGATATTTCATTGTGGTTTTGATTTGCATTTCCTCAATGATTAGTGGTGTTGGGCATCTTTAAATATACCTATTAGCCATTTGTGTGTCTTCTTTGGAGAAATGTCTATTCAAGTCTTTGCCCATTATTTAATTAGGGTATTTGGTTTTTTGCTATTGAGTTATAGGAGTTCCTTATACATTTTGTATATTAACCTCTTTTCAGATATATGGTTTGACAATATTTTCTCCAATTCCATAGCTTGCCTTTTCACTTTGTTAATTGTTTCCTTTGCCTGCACATGATTTTACTTTGATGTAGTCCCAATTGTCTATTTTTGCTTTTGTTGCCTGTGCTTTTAGTGTCATATTCAGGAAAAAATTGCAAGACCAATGTTTTGAAGCTTTGCTTCTGTTTTCTTCTGGAAGTTTTATAGTTCCAGGTCTTACTTCTAATTCTTTAATTTTTCTTTAATTCTTTAATGATTTTTCGGTATGGTGTAAGCTAAGGGCCCAATTGCATTCTTTTGCCTGTGTATATACAGCTTTTCTACATCATTTGTTGACTAGACTATGCTTTCCTAGTTGAGTCATGTTGGCATCCTTGTAAAAAATCATTTGGTGATATATGTGCCAGTTTATTTCTTGGCTCTCTATTTGGTTCCATTGGTCTATATGTCTGTCTTTATGCCATTGTCATACTCTTTTGAATTCTGTAGCTTTGTAATATTTTTGAAGTGAAGAAATGTGTGACATCCAGCTTTGTGTTTCCTTCTCAAGATTGTTTTGGCTATTCAAAGTCCTTTGTGGTTCTATATGAATTTTAGAATTGTGTTTTTCTGTTTCTACAAAAAAATGCTACTGGAGTCTTGATAGATACTGTGTTGAATCTGTCAATCATTTTGGGTAGTATGGACATTTTAATAATTTTAAGTCTTTCAATCCATGAACATGGGATGTCTTTCCATTTATTTGTGTCTTCTTTGATTCCTTTCAGAAATGTTTTGTAGTTTTCAGCATAAAAACCTCTTGTTTCCTTGGTTACATTTATTCCTAAGTATTTTATTCTTTTAGGTGCTATTGTAAATGAGATTGTTTTCTTAATTTCTCTTTCATGTTTTTTGTTTGGGCCTGGCCAAGTACTATTTTTGTCTTACTAAAAGAATAGATTCACAGCTTAACGACTCAACAAAAGTCCTTACTTTCAATATTAAACCACAGATGAAACAGAGAGGACTTAGGTACCTTTAGTGGAAATGAAAGCAATACAGATTGCTTTAACATTATTGTTAAATTACTTTTATTTATCTTTAAAAACATCATGAGGTTTCTCAATTTGATTGAATTTCGTAGGGCTTTCAGAGACCACAAAATGACTCAAGAAAGAGGGTCAATGTATTTATGGCTGAATTTCAATGATTAGGTAAATTTGGTTTATACAAATAAGAGTGAGGAGAGCATGAAAGAGGAAGAGAAGAGAGAGAGAGCATGCACAGGAAAGGAGGTATATGATAATAAATATTTTTCCAGTTAGAATTTTAGCGACTTTGAGGGGATTATAAGAGACTATTAAGAACAATTAGACACCAACAAATTGGATAGTGTAGAAGAAATGGATAAATTCGTGGAAACATACAACTTATCAAGACCGAGAAATAGAAAATCTGAATAGGCCTATAATTAGGTAAGGAGATTGAATCAGTGATCAAAATCTCCAACAAAGAAAAGCACAGGGCCGGAGACTTTACTGGAGAATTCTACCAAAGATTTAAAGAAGAATTAATGCCAATCCTCCTCAAACTCTTCTGGAAAATTGAAGAGCAAGAAACATTTTCAAGCTAATTTTATGAGGTGAGCATTAGCCTGATACCAAAGCCAGAAAAAGACACTACAAGAAAAGAAAACTATAGGCCAATATCCTTGATGAATACAGATGTGAAATTTCTCGACAAAATATTGGCAGACTGAATTCAACAGCACACTAAAAGAATCAAACACCATGACCAAGTGGGATTTATCCCCAGGATGCAAGCATGGTTCAGCATAGAATTATCAATCAATGTGATACAATACATTAACAGCCCAAAAGATAAAAACCACAGGATCTGTCTCAATAGACGCTGAAAAAGCACTTGAAAGTTTAACATGTTGAATATTTAATAGTCAATTTAAAATATTTTAAATGCTTGAAAACAAATTTTCCAGAATATCTGAGTATGATCAATCTGAAACATTTATCTCATTGCCAATTCTTGATAGCCTGAGAATTCTCTAATGGCCAAGGCCTTACAGCATCCTCAACTGTAAAATAGAAGTAATAATATCTGCCTCATGGTGTTGTTATGATTATCAAAATAGACAGTATGTGTAAGGATTTAGCTTGGCATATATCAAGGGTTCAAAATATGGTAGATAATAATAATGATAATTATTTTCTCTTTGTAATATCAGGAATTCAAAGATTCTCAATAAATTTGTGGATTTAAATGGCAGAAAGTTTAAATATAATTGATGTGTGGGATCAATCATAGTAACCCATTCACTATCAGAAACACAATGGAGTTTTCATATAGCTTAGATACTTGAGGTATTAATATTCTTTACGGCTTTTTGTTACCTATCCAAAGATTAATAACTTTTTCTCTGCTGACTTTCTCAAGTTAAAGTTTTTCATTTTTTCAGGTAGCTACCTCTTCAATAAACTCCAGGCATAGGATTAAACTGAGTGTTACTGAAAAAATAGAGGTGAAGACATAGGTGGCTCAAAAACTTACCCAAAATACACAAAAAGTCAGTATTCCTATCTTAACTTATCTTCCAAGAGAGTGCAAGGGACACCATTTCGATATTTCTACAACGTTATTTTCCTTCCCAACCTAGCAGCTTGTAGTATTTGTAGGTTTCTCCATATAATGATTAACTCATATTTAATAAAAGTGAGAAAAATATGAAAGAAAAAGAAAAGCTTAGGAAGCACCAAAGTATTTTGAGTGTGTTTGCTTTCAATTCCATATAATCCAGACTATATTTGTGTAATATTTCTTAACTGTGTACTTTTCTCTCTGGTTATTAGCGAAGCTTCTCCCCATGACTCAGGCTATGTGAATTAGCACACAGCCATGCAGGTTGATTCTTTCTCAGACTATTTATTATAAGACGGTGTGCTTGCAGTGCTGACTATTTAAGTTGAAAAATTATATTTCCAAAACATGCAAGACAATTTAACAAAAAAAGAAAATTTTTTTTTTTTAATTTACCACTGATTTAGACTCCAAGTGTATCTTGAAAAATGTCTGTTAGATCAAATTATTATTGGACATGAGAGCTGATGAACCTGCCTCGGTAGCTGCGATATTAAAATTAGAAAAAAATGAAGCCAATTTGCCTTGATGGCTTTGAAGGGATAAATCTGATAAAAGCCTTTTAGCAGAGAAGAATATTCTTTGACAAAGAACATTTAGCTCATACGGTTTTATAATTTACTGGTGGAAATTAGGAAAAAAGGAAGAGAGTGTACTGCTCAGACTTTATTCTGGGTCTGTGGTCCCCAGACTCTCCTGGAAGAGTGCTTATGAAAACTTATATTTGCCCTGGTGAATCTGCTATTACAGCAACCGAACACAAGCCTCAGGCACTCTATTGTTAACTAAACTGAAGAAATGCCACTGTGACTCCTACTGGAATATGGAGCAAAATGAACTGCAGCCAATTCAAGATGAGCCATAAGAAAAAGCAATTTATGCCAAAGAAGAGGCCTGCTGTGGTTTAGGGTGTGATGCATGTTTCCACACATGGGGAGGAGGCTGTCCCTACTCCATCTGAAGAAAATGGAAGGAGGTTCTGAAATCAGGGTCTATCAGCCATATCCCTGTGTGACACAAACCAGCAAGTCAATCTCAGAAGCTCCTTAGGTGATTTTATGCTTTACTTTTTTTTTTTTAACCACAAAGAATATGCATTATTCCAAGAAAGAAGATAGAAGAGTTCTTATTATGCTGATAGCCTTTGTACCTGAGAACAAACTTTGCCTAGTAAATCACTTATAAACTTAGCAAATGCATGACATTTGGAAAAAGCCTGTTTCTATTTACTGGTTATTTTTATGCCACTCTTGCTCCTCACCAGACATACACAAACGCAGTAGCAATAACTTCTAAACATCATAATATATGTTGGGAATGGTAGAGAAAGGATATACTCAGGGGATCATAAATATCACTAGCCTTGAAGTTCATGAAACTCTTGACATTGTTTAGGAGAAGCGTAGATAAGAGAATGTGACTATAGCGTGGAACAGTGCTTGTTGTGAGCAGTGAGCACGTCTATTTATTATCAAGTCATTTTAAAGGAAGTTTGAGGCACTCTCTGTGACCTTTCCACAGTCTGTGGGGTTTGCTTGGATTCTTCTTAGAATTCAACTGAGATTTAGCAACTTGGCTCAAGTGCCTCTGTCCTCTGATGAATGAAGCATGAAGTGGTGACAATACAGAAAATACTTAAAAACTCTATAAAGTGGAAAGTTTCTCTCACTATATGACCATGAAAAAATCAAATAGGACTACTGTCTTCCTGTTTAAAATGCTTCATGGGCTTCACTGGCTTCACAGTGCTCTTTGAATAAACTCTAAACTCTTTACTACATCCCACAGAGCCAGATCCTTGCTTTGGTCATCAACTTCATCTACTGTGGCTTTCCTCCTCGCATATTATCCTTCAGATACAAGTTGCTTGTATTATTCAGACTGTCATAACAATACACCATCAACTGGAAACTTAAACAACAGGCATTTATTTTCTCACTGTTCTGGAAGGTGGAAGGATGAGATCAAGGTGACCACCATGCTTGGGTTTTGATGAGAGCTCTCTTCCTGGCTTGCAGGTGGCTACCTTCTCACTGTCCTCACATTGTGGCAAGAAAAAGAGAGATGTATTTCTTCCTTTCCTTATAAGGCCATAGTCTTATAGGATTAGAGCCCCACTTTTATGAACTCATTTAACCGGAATTACTTCCTAAAGACCCTATCTCCAGGTACAATCACATTAGGGGTTAGGGCTTCAACATATGAATTTTAAGGAGACAAAGTTTCATTCAGGGGACACACTTAATCCCAGACCTCCTAAAATCCATGTCCTTATCACATGTAAAATGTACCCATTCCATCCCAACAGCCCCAAAAGTCTTAGCTCATTGCAGCACCAACTCTAAAGTCCAAAGTCTCATCTAAATATCATCTAAATCAGATATGGTGAGACACAAGGCATGATTCATCCTGAGGCAAAATTCCTCTCCAGCTGTGGACCTGTGAAACCAGACAAGCTTATGATATACAAAGGTGAGACAGGCATAGGATAGACATTCTCATTCCAAAAGAGAGAAACTGGAAGAAGAAAGGAGTGACAGGACCCAAGCAAGTCCAAAACCTAGCTAGACAAATTTAATTAGCTCTTAAGGCTTAAAAATAATCCTCTTTGGTTTGAAGTTCTGCCCTCCAGGCCCACTGGGGTGGCAGCATCACCTTCCTGGCTCTGCATGGTGGCCTTCCAACTTCAACTATCTGCAAGGACCCTGCCTCTTTGCTCTCTGAGAGGCCCCCACCCCTTTAGCTCTCTGCTAGGGCCCTGCGTATGAAGCTTTCTGCAAAGGCAGCCCCACTTCTGAGGCACTGGGTAGGGTCATCTTGGCTTTCTCGAAACCTGAGACATGGTTTCAAACATGCTCTTTGAAACTGAAGAGGAGGAAACAACCTTGCTGCCATAGTAGCAACCTTGCTCCTGTGGTAGGAGCGGCAGCCCTGATGGTCTTTGAATTGCCTTCAGAATCATTTTTCGCTTTCCTTGAAGAACAGCGCATGTTTATAGTCGAATAGCTCTATGATCTGCTCTTGTAGACTCCAAGATGTTTGACAACCTTCCTTCATTCCACCCCACTTTCCCTGTCCCCTTTAGGTCAAGCGGGCAGTGTCTTTCGTGGTATAATCTAATCTGTTCCTGGTTTCTGCTTTAATGGTTGATTAAGTCCATGAGTTGCACCCATGATATCTTTATCAAATTGTTGTTTAGCCATACTGTTAGTGGTGTTGTTTAGCCATACCGTTAGTGTTTTCTTCAGAACAAGCTTTCTTAATTTTTTGTATTATTGATAGACTGAGACTTTCTAAGTCTTCAAGTTCTGGTTCCTTTTTGCTTAACAATTCCTTCAATTTGTCTCTCTCTTTTTGCATTTTGCTCTAAGCAGTCGGGAGGAACCAAACCACTTGTTCAACACTTTGCTTAGAAATCTACTCAGCCAAATACCCAATTCTATTCTATTGCTCACAAGTTCTACCTTCCACAAAACAATAGAACCAGTTTAATTGAGTTCTTTGCCACTTGATAACAAGGATCACCTTTCCTCCAGTTTCCAGTGACAGGTTCCTCATTTCCATCGGAGATCTCACCAGAATCACCTTAAACATCCATATATCGAGCATGCATCTCAAAATTCTTCCAGCCTTTATCCATTACCCAGTTCCAAAGCTATTTCCACATGTTGAAGTATTTATTACAGCAGCATCCCCCTTCTTGGTATCAGAATCTGTGTTAGTCAGCTCGGGCTGCCATAACAAAATGCAATAGACCAGGTGGCTTAAACAAAAGAAACTTATTTTTTCACAGTTCTGGAGGCTGGAAGTCTGAGATCAGGGTGTTAGGGTGGTCAGGATCTGGTGAGAGCTCTCTTCCTGGCTTGCATTCAGCCTTCTTCAGCCTGTGTCCTTGCATAGTAGGGAGAGATTTCTTTCTCTTCCTCTTCTTATAAGGCCACCAGTCCTGTTGGTTTAGGGCCCCACCATTATGACCTCATTTAACCTTAATTACCTCTTAAAGACCCTATTTCCAGACATAGACACATTGGGAAGGAAAGCTTCAGCATATGAATTTTGGCAAGACACAATTCAGTCCATAGTGGGTGTCTTTAAGTTCCCCAGTTTGGGATCTTTGCCTGCACTCTTTTTTCTACCTGGGAACACTGGTTTCCCAGTTTTTTTCATAGCTTATTCCTCATTGTTCAGAGTTTATGTGTCTCTTTCCATTTCTGAGAATTTATCCTTGACCCCTTCAGTCTAAGGGAATTTACTTGCCGCCCATTAGTCAGCCTCTGTGAACTCACTATGCGTGTTTCCTTCAGAACACTCATTGTAATTAGGATTTGTGTCCTGTTTGCTTCATTTTTTAGTTTTCCCTTTTACCTATTATGAGGGTAGAAACTTTATTTCATTCACCATACTATTTTTGGCATAATTCTTAGGGGCAATTGGCTTTAATAAATTTTTATTGAATTTATCAATGAACGCAATAAAACTTGAGTAGATATTTCACCTTGCATTCATGGTAATCTTTTAATAGAACCTGTTGGGTTCCACATTCCAACGTGTTAAGTAGACTTAATTAGTCTTTCTGTTAGGGTGAGTCACCTTTGGAAGAAGGTGGAAAGATGTGCTAGATGCTGGAGAGTGGAAGGGTGGCTAGACTCCTTCAGATCTGGGTTAGCCTCATCACTGTGGAGAGTGCCTACATGTATTTAGCCATCTCTTTTAAGTATATTATTACTTTAATAAAATTTAGTTTTAGGCTCAAGATAATTAGGACACCTGCCTAAGGTACTTAACTTCATAATAGGAGATGGTCTGCTGGAAATTTGATGTAGGGATAATGGTTATCCATCTTGATTTTTTGATTTGATATTTCAAAATTGCTAACTAAAGAGTCTTTATCTTTCAAGAAGTGTTCAGTTTCGAGTAACGGAAAATCCAAGGAGTAATGTCTTAAATCACAAAGCTATTTGTTGTTTACATAATAAGAAATGCAGAAGCAGGAAGTCTCAAGATTGGCCTCCTGGTGCAGTAGCATAACTATGAACAAACTCTATCTTTCTGCTTCACCTAATTTAACGTGTTGGCTTTTTGTTTTCATGCTTGCCACTGTTTGGTCACAAGATGGCTAACACAGGTTCTGAGATCACATCTATGTTTAAGGGAAGAAGAAAGAGGTGAGAGTTTTCTTCTTGTGTCTTTTCTTCAGATAAAGTGAGGATAAAAAGTCCTTCTTAAAACTTCATGGAACGTTTGCACTTAAGTTGACTAGGCTGTGTCACATGACTGCATTTAGCTTCAAAGAAGCCTGACAAAGAAAGGAGCATATGAACAAAATCAGATTTACCTTGACAGCCTTAAACAAATAATGATTCAACTCCTGGGCTATGGGAGAGGACTACCTCTTCAGAGAGGAAAGTCGTTCTGCCCACTATTGATCACAGAATTGGGGTTCTGGTGACAAGGAAGCAGGGAACAAACAATGAAGGGATTTTTCACCTGCTAAGAACCCTGTTATTTGATAGATTAATTAAAAGAAACAATAGTAGTAATTATTCAGGACCAAATATATATATATATATATATTTTTTGAAGAACAAATGGTTCAGAGTTAACGTTATATAGATGAACTTTTTGGGAGACTGACCATTGAGTAGAAAACTTTAGCAAGACTAGACAGCTAAATAACTAAAAGATATTTGCATTCTTTTAATTAATGTATTTTAAACATTAAATAAATGTAGAATGCATTTTATATCATATTTACTCACCATTTGCATTGAATGGAGATCTTAATATTCTATTTTACATGTATACCACATTTTGCTTATCCATTCATCTGTTGATGGACACTTGGGTTGCTTGCACCTTTTGGCTGTTGTGAATAATGCTGCTATGAATGTGGGTACACAAATTTCTCTTCAAGTCCCTGCTTTCAGTTCTCTTGGGTATATATGAAGAAATGGAATTGGTAGATCATATGGTAATTCTATCTTTAATTCTTTGAGGAACTGTCAGACTCTTTTCCATGGTGGCTGTACCATTGTCCATTTCCACCAAGAGCACACAAGGGTTCCAATTTCTCTACATCTTCAACAACAAGTTAATTTCTATTTTTATTTTTTATTGTAGCTATCCTAGTGCGTATAAGGTAGTATCTCATTGTGGTTTTGATTTGCATGTTCCTAATGATTAGTGACATTAAACATATTTTCACGTGTTTATTAGTTATTTGCATATCTTTTTGTGGAGAAATATCTTTTCAAGTCATTTGCCCATTTTTTAGTTAGGTTTTCTGTTTGTAGCTGAGTTGTAAGAATTCTTCTTATGTTATGAACATTAGCCAATTATCGGATATATGATTAGTGAATATTTTCTCTCATTTTGTGGGTTGCCTTTTTGCTCTATTGATTGTGTCCTTCAATGCCTAGAAATTCTCAATTTTGATGTAGTCCAATTTACCTGTTTTTTCTTTTGATGTCATATTTGAGATAACATTGCCAAATCCAATATCATGAAGATTTCAGCTGCATTTTATAGTTTTAGCTTTTAAATTTAGGTGTTTGATGCTTTTGCATGCGGAACTGAGTACACATCTTTTTAATACACAGTGAATAAAATAAAAAATATATATAAAGATTTTTGACTGCATATTGAAATATGATGGTTGTCTTCATACTTGTGTGATCGCCTGAGTTGCAGGTTGAAATAATCACTTTTGTTGTGGATTATGATTTTTATTTGAAAGAATGACTGACAGGAAAACTCATTATTCAGACTAGATACTAGCAGAGATTTTGTTAAAAATAAATTAAGTGATCTTGTCCTTGAATGTAAACAATTGTGGCAACAATTTCTTGCCAATGGTAAAATTCAAACTTTGACATGAAATAAGAACTTCTGGAAAATTTAAGTCTCTGACATCCATGAATGTGACAGTTTTCCAGCTTGATTTTTCTGATGAGATCAGTAGCGATATTAACAAATGTGGTTTTTTGATATTGTATAACGAATTGTGTCAACACTTGGAAGATATCCTTTACTCAATAAAGCAATGTTTTCCAAATGGCCAAAATTTAAATGTGTTACAAAATTACACATGAATAAAAAACTCATTTAAAGTTCAAGTTAGACCAATGGATTTTAATGTAACAAAATACAAAAATTCAGTGATAGAGATTCAGACTCCACATTGTAACTAATCTTTAAGAACTCTCATTTGTTGAGTTTTGGTGTAGCATCAAAGAAGAATACCTATCATTTTCTGAAAAGACTATCAAAATATTCCTCCCATTTATAACTACATATATAGTTGTGAAGATGAATTTTCATCATGTGCTTAAACCACAGTAACATAATACAACAGATTGAAAGCAGAGGCAGATATGAGAATGTAACCATCTTGCATTAAGCAAGACATTGAAGAGATTTGGGAAAATTAAAACAATGACAATAGGATGTCATACTTCTGTGCCATTCAGAGGACAGAGATAAGAAATATGTATAACACTCTTATGTATAAATATCTGACCAGTATTCATCTATAGTATTTCTGTATGTATCTGTGCTATTGTCTAAATGTCTGTGTCTCTCGAAAATTCACGTGGTGGAATCCTGACATCCAATGTGGTAGTGTTAGAATGTGGGGCCTTTGGGAGGTGAGTAGGTCATGAAAGTGAAATCCTCATGAATGGAATTACTGCTCTTATAAAGGAGGCCCCACAGAGCTCTGTAGTCCTTCCGCTATGTGAGGATATGAGGGGGAATCTAGCACCCAGAAGAAAGCCCTCATCTGACCATTCTGGCACTCTGATCTTGGACTTCCAGCCCCAGAACTGTGAGAAATCAATCTCTGTTGTTTATACGTACCAAGTCTGTGGTATTTGTTAAAATAGCCCAAATAGACTAAAACAGTCTGTAGTATATGTGTATTATAAAATCCTGAGTGTCTACCAATACTTACTATTCCTATTCTGGTACCTCAAAGCTCTTTCCAGCCTTCCCTCTTTCCATGTTTATAAATATCTTTTCTACTAATGAGGACATTAACTTCCTTATCCTTAATACTTTTATTTATTTGCTCAGTGTAAATGATCTCACAACCACACTGGCTATGTCCTTCCTATAACCTTGTCTACCATTCAAGTTTGATGGTCTTCCTTCAAAGAGAAACAGGCCATAAACAAGCAAAGAAAATGTAGTTTCAGATAGTTACAAGTACAGTGAAATAAAACAAGGGAATGCGATAAAAAGTAGAAACATTAAATAGGTGATTAGGTTAGCCTCCTCTAGGGGCATGACTGTGGCCTGGAAGCCCAGTTTAGAAAGAGTCAACCTCATAAATATCGGAGTTCTCGCCAGTGGGGAAGTGTTTTCAGCAAAGGGACGAAATCAGCAAAATGACTCAGACGTAGAGTTTGGTGGGTATATTAGTAAAGAATGCCTAGTTTACAAGTAACAGAAAACTTGACTAAGTAGCTTAATTTACTTTGACATAACACGAAGTTTGGAGTAGACAGAGTTTAGCAACGATTTGGAGGCTCATTGTCATCAGGACCACATCTCTGGGCTTCTCTTGAGCAGTGGTATCCTGGAGCAGCCTGAGAGAGCAACTGTTGAATTTCAGGATTGTGGGAGCTGGTTGTGAAACAGGCGTCACTCAAAATTAAATTTTATGAACAATTAAATTACTTTAAAAAAGGTAATAAATCCTCAAAACTCATCACTTCTTAATCATTTTACTACATTTCACTATTATCTATGCACTTAAGGTTATTTATAGCTATTATAACTGTGTGGCGGAAAAATAGTGTGCTTATTGCACATATTTTCTTAGCTTGATGTTAAGTGAGGTCATTGTTGGCTTTAAATAGAATATGGTGGGAGTATTTACACTAAGGAAATCAGCAAATGCTACATATAAAGGCTCCCTCTCCCCCCCGACACGTCCTGTGTGAAAAACCGGGTGTTAAACATTTACTAAGACATGATTGCTCTTGGGGCTTTTTCCTTATGGTGACAAAATGTCTGTTGCAGCTCCAGTTCTGACTTCCAAAACGTCAAAGACAAGGTGAAAGGTTGGGGTGGGGGTGGAATGAGAGATGATGGGGGAAATGTGATTCCTGGATAAGAAAAGCAAAAGCAGAAGACTCACAGGCCACTTCCTGCTGGATGATGTTAGTGAGATGGCAGCTGCAAGTGTGGATTGGCTGGGCCATTCAGGGACTGCCCAGTGTTTAAGGAATGCGGAAGACTCTGACTGAAGCACAGGGAGTAAGGAGATAATGGTAGAATGATGCAAATGGACAAGTACGACCAATGTGATTAGAGGGTAGACGGTGCTTTGTAACCTGTCCTCCCACCTAATATATAACAGATCTTTTTATGTTATTAATTATTCTTCTACAACACAATTTCTAAGACTTCAGAGCATTTCATTATTAAATTCTTTCCCTAAAGGAAATTCAATTAATGACTTAGAATACCTTAATATGATTTAGTGTGCAGTGTTTATCTCTCATATTCAACAACCCAGACCACTCTTACTTGTGTTTCATGGGAAAAGGAAAGGGAGGGGAGATAATCTGGTTAAATGTAGAGATTGGAAGTATTGTCAGGGGAAAAATTGCCGTTTTCAGGTTTTGATTATGGTATTCACTTGGTGAAGTATAAGGAAAACATTAGGAAATAAAGGACAATTTTGATACCTTAGCCTTAAGCTTCTGCATTAAAATAAGAGGAAAATAATGTTCATATATCAAGGGAAATAGGTTACAAGCCGAAGCACGCAAACCCCTTCACACAATCAAATATACTGCCGAAAAGGAATTAATGGTATTCTCCTTATTTTCATTGAAATAAGGTTAGAGACTCCAGCCCTGGTAAAAATTTAGCAACTGAAAGCCCAATTGAATTAATTGAACTTCCCTGGGAAGGAGAATTCTAGCTATTGCTTTTCTGTTTTTCCAAACTTGTTGCTATTAAGTTACGATAGGCGCTTAAAGACTGTGGAGCATTGGCAGTGACACTGAAGCCCCCTAGGCTGCTCGCTCCCGGATGAACGTCCTGCGAGGGACGGTCTCTGATTTAGCTGCAGTTAAAAACTGGAGACTCCATCAGTTTTAGAACCTTTAGTTTCTAAAAAACAACGAAAATAGAGAAAGGTTTTAACGAGGAAAATATGGGGACTTTGTGTTTCAGTGTACGTTTTTGCCCTTGCCTATAAGATTCGGTTAAGCATGTGAGGGGATGGACTATAATTAGTTTTTGCGTGGTGAACATGATGTAATCTGCACAGAATTCGAAATATATTATGATGTACATCTGAAAGCTATATAATGTTATAATCCAATGTTACTGCAATTAAAAAAATAATAAAAAATTTAAAAATTAAAAAAATAAAAAAGAATTGAATGCTGTCAGATCTGTCAGGGAGCAAAGATAATTTCTTGCCTAGTAGAAGACTGATCTTAAATGCAAACTACATAAAAAACAGGACATTAAAAATCAAAATGGACGGAAATGTTGCTAATCTCTTTCCACTGAGGAAGAAAGCACTTTAAATTAAGGAATCGGGTCTTTTCCTCCTTTTCAATGAGATGTCAAAGATGGGGAAAGCTCCTCATATTATGTTACACAAAAAATGTACTCGAGTCAAGATTTTCTCCCCTGTTGTCACCAACAAGTAGCCTGAAATAAACGCTCTATTTTAAAAGGAAATTTGACTGATAGCTCCTGTTTGCCTTTCAAATTATCATTTCATTTTTATTTCCTCTAGTTCAGCATTTTCATTCAGAGAGTTACATTTCTGGCCAGAAAGGGAAGCTTAAAGTGAAATCAGATAGTAAAAGAATGATAAAGTTCTTCTGTACATATCATTGCAAATGCCAGAATTACAGATGATGCCTTAACCTGTGAAGTGCTATTCTGTTCCTACACTTTTTGATAAGTCAGGAATTCTAAGAATAATAAAAATGCGAGAAGCATAGATATTGTTTCCTTGGAGAACCTCTTTCTGTCTATCTAGTTGCACGCAAAGAACATGAGGAACCCCAGAAGCTGCTGCCTTTTTGAAAGCTTCTTGACATTTCTCTTAAAAGAGAAAGATTGGCTACATTTTGAATTCCTTACCTGACTTCTCCAAATAATTTATTGGATGCTTATAATGTGTCAGTTGTTTTTCCAAGCTCTTTATTAGTATTGTCTTGTTTAATCTTGACAATAACCTTATGAGACAGTAATATTGTCTCCTTTTTATAGATGAGGAAATTGGGACCTGAAGAGATTTTAGTAATGCTGTGCAGCCAATAAGCAGTGGAATTATAGAAGAGCCCATTCTTTTAATCATGGGCAAAATCACGGGCAAAATGATAGTAAAAAGACAGCTGTACTACAATAAACAGAATAAACTTTACCCCTCACTGTCTGAGGCCTTTGTTATAACTTGGTATGGAGAGGCAGAGGCAGAGATGGGTGGGCCAGGTATCCACGTTGTGGATTTGTGTGTTCTTACCAGTGGCAGTCTAGAGCAGAAGCAAAGCTGATGTAGGAAGGAAAACTAGGAAAAATAATGGGCTGCATGAGTTTTAATGGCCATAGCATTTTAAAATTTCCCACAGATAATTTTCAAAAGGCCTACATCGTGGAGGGAACAATAACTGTGAGTAGGTATTATCTACGATGCTGGTGTCTAAAAATTTCCAAACCACTCATCACTCATTTCTAGACTCCCCAAATCCTAGAAGTGTTCCTTTTAGAAATGAAGTGACTCTAGCTAGTTTGGATTTCTTATAGCCTAGAGGGTGTGTATTTTGAACTGGTTTTATCAGAGTCAAACAGAACCTTAAGGGAATTTGCATGCCAGAGTACACTCATGGAAATAATTCCTTGAATTCTAAGACAGACCAGAGACCAACCACTTTTCAGATTAGAAAGAAGAGCCATAAAGGCAAATTAGAGTAGGTTTACCTGAGGAACATACCAAATGAATTGAAAGTTCTGATCTGAGCCTGGAGATGGTCGCTGTGGAAGCAGATGAGGTAATTTCTTGGGTAGCATCCTCTTGCAGTATATCGATCAGGTTTTTGACAGCATGTTCCACTCCAAAATACTGCCATGTTGGGTTTTTTTTGAGTAGTCTAAGTTTTTAAATATTCAATTTACTTCTTACATTTATAGATCTTTTTCCTCACAGCACCTAATAGATATCAGGCTTCTAAAGGAATAGTGGAATTTTCTAAGGGAAAGAATGCTGAGGAAATAACTATAAGGATTTTACAGAAGGAAAGGGAGTGTTGGTTATTTTAACCTATATAGCAACGTCTCGTTACTTGGATAGGTGCACTAACAAGAGAGAAGTTTAATGAAATAGACTTTCTCATTGGATATGTTCTGATGTCTTGTGTCACATAAAACCTAGAAGTGGATAAGTAACTATTTTATGAAATCAGTCATGAAATATTTACGAACATTCAGAAAAAAATAAAATGGACTTAAATGTCAACGCAAATATTAAAAACTAGTATTATTTTCTTTTACTATTAATCCGTTTGGAAAGTTTATCTTCTTTTAACTGTAAATGTTTTACTTCTAGTAATTCTACAACACCATAATTCCTCTACCTTTTGTGAATTCTCCAGAAAAATTCTTTAATTGTTGAATGCATCTTATTGATTTGCGTGAGTCACAAACTATAAAAATTTGACAAGACAAATTTGAAGTAGAGAAACATGAAACATGAATAAAGTGTTTTTTAAGCAAAAAATTGAAATTCTGCAAATCTCTCAATTAAAAAAATTAAAAATCCATAATTTCAAGTTGGCATTCTGAGTAAATTGTAAGCTGTGTTTATGCTTTTGCCACATGGTAAAAATATTTTAAAACTGTGTTCATGTGTATCAAGGTGTCCATGAGTATCTTTGCTATTGGCTGTTTTTAAAGCAAAGCTATTATAATTTAAAAGCATTTTCAAAATATGCCATATAACAAAGTCATAAAAAGCAGCCATTAAATGATGGTATTAGCCCAAGTGCTGATATTTTTTTCTGCAAAATAAATAACTTTGCAATAAAAAAGACATGATGAATTATTATTATTGTGAATATAGTGTTATTTATTAATATGTTGTGCCTTAAAAGTATAGTTAAAAGCAAAAATATGATATAATGACTGCAGATTTGTGATCCTTTAAACAATCCTCCTACTTTAGATGTTCTTTTGAGAATTTTTTCAGGGATTAGTTAGTGAATTTAAATGATTGTTCAGATAAAATGCAACTAAACTTATTTAAAGCAAGAATTGGTACTACAATGTTGAGGCATACTTGGAGTTCATGTTAGGTTGTACATAGTTATAATTTAAGGTAAAATCCAGAAATTTCATTAAAACTCTATTTAAGATGGTTTAAAACCTTTGCTTAACTGTGACGAGATTAAAATCTTAATCAATTCCTGGGAAAATATATGGGGCAATCATACTTGAATTCTATCAACCATAATTCATTCCGGGCTTGGCCTGGCACCTTTCTCCCCAAAACACATGGCCAAGTAGAAGAGAGTAGATTTCTGTTAGGAGGGGAAAACAGAAAATGGGTGAACAACAAGCAGTGTCTCTTTGAAAGAGCAAAGTATGTGTACTATTGGGGTTGTCGAGAAATTGCCTTAATGCCACTGAAGCTTCTATTTCTCATTCTCATACACAGACACACACACACGCACACACACACACACACAGAGCTTGTGCATATCGTACATATTAACAAAAGGTAATTTTTTCATACTATTTAAGTGGGTGCATGCATCCACATTGTTGTTCTCAAATGTATTGACATGACCGAGTTAGGGATTTATTCAATGGTGGACTAGCTGTGCACGGTCTGCTTTCTCAATGGTGAAGCAACTCTTGTCTTTTAATGGTGTTATGACTCTTTCTCAACCCCAAACATCTGCATAAAGATCTCATTGTATACTCCAGTGCTAGAGTTACAAGGATCTTGACACTAAAAAATTAACTATTTGAGTTTCTTCCAACTTTATCCCTAGTTTTCCTCAGACTGAATATAAAGATAGAAAGATTACATTTTAGGAAAATATCTGACTTGTCTTCTGCATTTGTCTGTTCTGATAAGACCTCACTGGAAGTGTTTCACTCCAATGCACTGTTAAAATAGTGTCAATTTTATTTCATGCTTCACACACCTGACTCTGTTTTATAGGTGGAGTTTTCTCTGGAATGGTTGAACTACTCTTTGGAGTCATACAGGGTAAAATTCCAGACTCACGCTGTCCTGTGTGCCTGAGCCTCCATTAGAGACAATCATGCTGGGCCATAATTTCCGCTAACGTTGTAGGCTTGATGACATGCAGGTTTACTTTTTCATCCTAACGGATCTGGGGAAGGAGGGAAGAGAAGCAATTTTTGGTTTGATGAGGTGCCTAGCTGACACTTAGGCCTGGATTTCTAAAATGTCCTGAAGCTAAATTCGGAAGAAATGGAGTTGATTTTTGGTAGGTTCCTGCTGCCTTTTGAATGGCACTTTATCCGCTGCTATTGGTTTTGATAGGACTATTATATAACCTGTTATTATTAAGTTCTATAACCTTGGGCTGTCTGTGATTGTGAACTTTCTCTTGATAACTTGTTCAGATGCTTTTTACTATTTTGGTTCTGGGGCAGACTCAGAATAATGCTATCCATAAGGTTCTGATTTATCAATTTACATGAGTTGCTTTGAATTGCGATTAAAATTTATTTGAAATGGGAGAAGCTTGCAGATTCCTAAATGTCCAGTTAAGACCGTTTATTAATGGTTAAAATGTCATAGGATGCCAAGAGCAAACAAGAAGAAGATGAATACCTTCTCTCTTGGTAACATTTTCTTCACCTTCCTGTCCTATCATATAGATTAATGTGTTGTTTTGGGAAAGGCTGAAATTGGATAACATTCTGAAAGGCTGAGTTGAGGAGAAAAGGGTTTCTTGGAGCCCATATGTCTTCATAAAAAGGGTTGACTTTTGAGACAGGCTGAGGTGTAGCACTGTCTGTTTTGTGGATGGCTCATAGGCTGCAAGAGGACAATAGAGTCTCCAAGGTTAGTCCAATCCAGACTGATCTCTGCTTTCATTTAAGTTGCCCTAGGATCACAGCTACACAGACAGCGGTAACAGAAGAGTCACAATATGATATGGAAAATAGAGTTGACATTTGAGTAATACAAATTAAAGTAATATAAATATGAATCACAAAATGCCTGCAATTCCTTTTGCTTTGTTAGTGAAGAGCTTGGAGTAGGTGGGAAATGCAATAGGTCTTAATATGTGTGATGGTAGCCTGGTAAAGTTTGTTACAACTGAGTTATAGAGTGACAGTGAACTAAAAAAGTTGGCAACACATTGACTAATGGCAAGATATTTTGAATTAAATGGAGAGCGTTGAGTGGTAATAATAACAAATAAAGGAACAAAGAAGATTAAAGCTGGCCTAGGTGAACCTTGGAGGGGAAACTATGGCTTCTCTCTTGTGCTGTAAAGTTCCCCCGAGCAAATAGATTACATGTTCAGGGTAAAGCATACAAGTCTGAAAAGTATTAGTAGCAAAAAACAACTGGATAGCTACCTATCATTTTAGAAAGCTTGGTAAGTGAATATTATTTCAACTAGAGTTGGACATTTTAAAGGAGGAAGGACAATCAATCAGTATTAGAACTTTTTGATGGAAGAAGGAAAAATCATTCTAGAGACAAAATTATTTTATAAGAGAAATCTGGCTGCCTAGGACAGTTTATTTAGGACCTAATAGTGTTGGTATAACATTGTATGTATGTATCAGCTCATTGGGATGCCTTTAGCTACAAGTAATATAAATGCCAATTTAAACTGATTTTGAAAATAAGGACATTTAATGCCTTGCAAAATTGGTAGTCAAGTGTTAGTTCTTCCCAATCGACTTAATTATTGACATAATTTTTTACCTCTTAAATGTTCTTTAATCTTTAAGAGGGAAGCAAGATGCATGTAGTTAATCTGGTCTTATATTCATGCATAGCACAGACCAAAGGAAGAAAAGCTGTTCCCTCTTAAGATCAAGGTATGGTTTCTAAGAAGTCTCTAGAAAATTTTCTTTGAGGTCACATTGGGCATCATTGTCACATAAGCACAAAAATGGGTGCAAGATGGCATTAACATGAAATCAACTAGATCTACCCTAGAGCTGAATTCCCTGGGCTCACATGCGAGAGACAATAAGTGAACAGATTTACAGTAATTTGGAGCAGTTAGATTCTACTGTGATAACAAACAACTCGAAAATCTCAGGAGCTTAAAGCAATAAAAATTTTTCATTTGCTGTCTCCATAATATATAAATGTCCTCACTCTGGGAGTCAGGCTATAAGACCATTTCCTATCTAGAAGAGTCTATAGTGACATTGGCTTATGCTATTTTTAATAAAATTTATTCACACATAAACTACAGGAAATCAAATTCATCCATTTAAAGTGTTAAATGAAATGAATTTTACTAAGTGTCGAAAACAATGAAATTACTAATGCGATCAAGACAGAAAACAATTTTATCAAACCATTTTGACTATTTGTAGTCGATCTCTCCCACTCTATTCCAGGCAGCAAACTGATTTGTTTTTGTTACTATAGATTAACTTGAATTTTCTGAAATTTTATATAAATGAAATCATGCAGAATGCATTTTTTTGTGTCTGGCTCTTTCATTTAAGCACAATGATTTTGAGGTTCACCCATGTTATTACATGCATCAGTAGTTAATTCCTTTTTTATGCTTAGTACTGTTTCATTGTATTGATGTACCACATTTTGTTTTTCCACTCTCCTTTGAGAAATTTTCTGCTTTTGTCTATTTTGAATAAAGCTGTTATGAACATTCATGTACAAGTCTTTGTACAGATATATGCTTTCTTTTCTCTTATGTAAGCATTATAATTCTGTTTTATACATTCATATGTATTTAAAGAAAACTAAGAGTAAGATACAGTTTTATTTTTATCCAGATATTTATTGCTTCTGATGCTTTTCACTTCTTCTTTATGATCCAAGTTTTCCTCTGGCATTATTTCTCTTAGGCTAAAGAATTTTAGGTCATTTTTTCTTTTTTTGGTGCAGTTTTGTTAGTGATGAATTTTCTTAATTTTGTTGTACATAAAAATACATTTATTTGTCTCTCATTCGTTAAGGAGATTTTTCATGGAATTCTGGAACTTCAGAGTTTTTTGGTCATTACTCTGAAGATATAATTCCACTGTTTTCAGGCTTCCATAGTTTCTGATGAAAAGTCCATCAGTAATAATTTACATCATTGGCTCCCTTTATGTAATGTGTTGATTTTCTCTGCTTTCAAGGTTTCTCTTTATTTTTGTTTTATAGTAGTTTGACTACGAAGAGCTTAGGTGTGGTTTTCTCTGTATGCACCTGGTTTGGCGTTCAGTGGACTTCTTGAATAGATAAATTTATGTTTTTTACCAAATTTGGAGAGTTTTCCACCAGTGTTTCTTCAGATATATTTTTTTTATTCTCATTTTTCTCTCTCCTCTCTTTCTGTGACTCAAATTACATGCATGCAGTCTTTGTAAATACTGTCCCACACGTCTCTGAAGTCTGTTTCTTTTTTCTCTATTTTCTTTCAATTGGATATTTTCTAATGATCTGCTTTCATCTTAAAGTAATTTTTTCCTCTGTCATCTCTATTTCACTCTTAAACTCATCCTTTGATTTTTTTCTCTTAATTTTATATCCTATACTTATTAGTTATGGAATTTGGTCTATTTCTATATTTTCTATTTCTCACTGAGAGTACCTATCTTTCTATTCGTTAGAAGTACATATTCCTTTACCTATTGGATACAGTGGTCATAGTTATAAGAGCTGTTTAAAGATTTTAAGGATGATTTCAATCTTTGGATCATGTCTCTGTTGGTTTTCATTTTCCTTATGAATGGGTCACTTTTTTTTTTGTTCTTCATTTTTCAAGCAATTTTTTATTGTTTCTTTAATATTGTGAACGCTATGCTGTGGAGTCTCTGGATTCTGTTATATTGGTCCAAAAATGTTGACGTTTTTATCAGAAGACAATTTTCCTTACTCAGTCAGAAAATTCTGTCTTGTTTGTCATGAGCTACAGCTCAAATTTTAATCTCTTGTATTAGATTTAAATGTAAGCTGATTTGAGTCTGTGCTGATCACAATGGTTCAAAGATTAGACAAAGACTTGGATAGGGTTTATTCTTAGAACCTAGAGCTTCCCTTAGTTGTTTCTCCTCTTTCCTGGATTTCTCTTGAATTGTATTTTTCATCGGTTATGGTTACTCTTGGCTCTGTCCTCTGGACTTTCAGACCAGTAAGATTGTGGGTTTTCTCTCAGAATTTTAGCTTCCTTGTGTTTTGCCATGACTGTGGTATGTCCTCAGTGTAAAGCCATAAAAATGGGGACACACCTGTAGTCCTTTCTTTTAAGTTTTGATTCTTTTAAAATTTTCTGCTTCTTTTCTATTCTCCAGAGCTTTTAGTTAATTTTTTTTAAAAAAATTTTGTCCAGTGTTTACAGTTGTTATATATGAGAAGTTAGGTCTTTTAGGATCTTTCTCCTCGATACCAGAATACGAAATCTGTTCTGACTTTTAAAGTTTCCGCTTGAAAGTAATACAAGTGACTTCCATTCACATTTTTTAGGACTAAATCAAGCCATATGACCATGTATATCTCCAAGAGGGCAAGGATCGTAATCCTGCAATGTGTCCACAGATGAGAGGGTCTGGTACTTGTAAATAGTTTTGAAGTCTACAGTCTACCACATCTCAGAATGATGGAAAGGAGAAATGCACACTAAATTGTTCTTCAAGAGATGTGCTTCATGCCATGTTCTACAAAATGGTAGGTGAACTGGTTTCAAAATAAATTGGGAAAAGATTAGATATGATGATCAGGGATATTTTAATCCTTATGTGTGAAGTTTCAATTTTGTATAAATAAAACATATTCATATACTACTTGTGTAATAAGATCATAAATTTTTAAAGACATGAATTGGAATATTTAGAGGAAGGATCAAAAGTCAAATGGCTGGTAGCAAAGGTATATGTTCTCTTCTTTTATACTATGCCTGTCTTAGATCTTGTAATTAGCAATATCTTCTCACTCTTCAGGCTGCTAGTGCGAGAAGTAGTTGATAAACAAGGAAAATAATAATATCTAAATAGTTATGGTAATTGTAATAAAATAAATTTTCATTTCAGAAGACATTTTAAGGCCTTTATTTAGAAATTACTCTTCAGAGAATTTAACTAAGATATACTGCAGATGTAATTTAGAAATTATTAGTTTAATTAAGTATAAAAGCCAAATTTTAATGGTCTAGTAGTTATTAAATAACTTATTTGGCTTTCCAAAGAATAATATAAATATTATTCAGTAATTATAAACTATATAACATAGTATTTAAATCTTAATGAATATTTATACCCTAATAAATATTTATACTTTAATAAGATATATGCAAAATCTATAATTAGAACTATACATGCCATTATCAGAGAAGACAAATTTAGTTTAGTTTCATATGTATTTCACTAATATAACTCTTTATCAAGTAGAAAAAAATCAGTATATTTGCAATACCGTGTTTGTCTATATTAAATAAAATGCAACTGGTTCTTTTTTCTAAGAAGATACTGATCTTAAACAATTTTTAATGTTTTCTATTAAAATGTCAATGATCCTCAGTTCAACTAAAAGGAAAATTGTCTCAGTTCAAATTAATAAATTTAATGTACAGTTTCTCAGTTTCAGCATATGTATCTGTTTCAATAAATCCAAATGAAAAATCCATTGCATAAGTTAAATCTCAGGCTGAAGTTTTTCTGAACTGAGATTTTCAAATTTTCCCAATTGTTTGGGTATGTCGTAGGATCTCATTTATTATCTGCATTTTTGCAATGTCTAGTGATATTGTCTATCTTTTTATATCTTATTGGTAAGTAGAGTGTTATGAAATATCTGGTCTCATCTTTTGTCCACTTTTCTATTGAGTTTGTTGCTTAATGATTTGTAAGGATTCTTTGTATATTCTGGATATTAATAATTTTTCAGCTATCTGTATTAGTATTATTTTCATCATCTATGACATGTCATCTTAGTTTATTTATGCTCATTGATAAACACACTTTATCATTTTGTTATAGTAAATGTAACTCAGTGTACTGTTCCTTCATAGATCATTTCTTCTATAATTTATTAATGACACCTTTTTAGAAGTTTTTCTATAACTTTTCTAAATTTCTTTAAGTTTTCTTTCCCATTTTGTTGTTTAATACACCCATGATTTATCTTTTGTGGCCTTTGAGTAAAAGATTTATTATTTTCTGTTTGGATAAGCAATTGTGCAAGGAACATTTCTTGAATATGTATATCTTTACTTGTTCCCTGATTTGGGATAACACCTCAGTATATGCCAAGTACATATATCTTTCATATAGTACCCTTTTAAAATATTCTCTGTTTTACTATTTTCACTTATTTAATTTTTGGAAATGATTTTGAGGGAAAATATATCTCTTGCTATTTGTATTCTTGTGTAATGCCCTCCCCTTGAGTGTGGAATGTATTTAATAATTTCTAGTGAGTAGAATGCAGCAGAGGCTATTAGCTTATAAGAAGTCAGCGGCTTCTCTCTTGAGCACTCTTCCTCACTCTCAGATCCTTGACCCAAAGAGAAATAATCTGTATATTGTAGGCAGCTTTATTGAGAGGCACTTGGCAAAGAACTGATGTCTCCAGCCAATAGCCAGTGATGGTCTCATAAGTGAGCTTGGAAGCAGGATCTTCCCCTGGCCGAGCCATGAGATGACTGCAGCTCCAACCAACACTTTGATTGCAGCCATTAAGAGAGCCTGAGACTGAGGAACCCAACTAGACCAAAGAAGCTGTGGGATTATAAATGTTTGGTATTTTAAGTTGTTACATTTTGGGATAATTTGTTACCTAGCAAATATAACAAATACAACTCCCATCCTTCTTTCCTTACAACTACAACCTTGATGTTCAAAGGGTAGTGCATGGACCAGTGGCATCTTGAAAGTTTTTAGAAATGCAGAATCTCAGGTGCCTCCACAGACCTACTAAATTAGAGTGTGAATTTTTCACAAGTTCCCCATGTGATTTTTAGACTAATTAAAATTGATGTGTTCTGGTCTAGGAAAAATTGTTCTTTTCAACAGAGGCAAATTATCAAAAAATTGATTGCTGATAAATAACAGACAGGACTGTTGATGGTATCTGAAATTTTTCAGAAAAGAAGGATTTAGATTGGGTAAAAACATACTACAGAAAAATTTTCCTGAATGTATAAAAATCTCACATCATTTTAATTACTAGCCACATGGAATTTGAACATTGGAATGCAAAGTAGAAACAGTGAGGAAATCATTGGTTTACTGCCATAGGAAGTGAATTTGACAAGAAAAATGGTAGAGAGGCAAAAACAGAAAGGAAAGCTTTGGATGATGTAGAGAAAAACTGCTTTTCTCAGGGACTTGAGAAACTCCATTTGTTCATTTTTGAGATTTGAGAGATGAATAAGGAGTGAGAGAAGTCATGACAACATAAATACACATAAAGAAGATGACTTCTTTTCTGGGATACGTTAGTGTTTGTAAATGCCAGGCATTTGCCACAAATTAGATCGATTTTGATTCTTGATTTGAATCGGAGTCCCTGTTTGACTATTTTACTGCAACAGCCAACATTTTCAATATGTTATATCCTGTTATGCTGTGAATGCCAAACCCTTACTCGCCAAGGATGTCGTGTCATGTATTTTTCTTGATAACAACCTAACAATTTGAAGGTCTTTTTAATATTCTCTTTTTCTTAGTTCAGAAAAATTACCTACTGTGGGAACTCTTAAGTGAATAATTTGCTCAAATGTAGGCCTTAGAATGTTGGAGTTTAATAATTACCACCTCAATGTCTATGATTTTTGAGAAAGAATATAAATATTTGTATATTTGTCCTCCATTTAAGTTTAAGGCTTTTAAGCCAAAAAAATGTATGTTTTAAAGTGATTTATTGAAGAAATGTGTTGTCTAATAAAAGGAGGTTAAACAAATTATGTTACACTATTCTGTGGAATACTAAGCCACTATTAAATGATGTTGGCAAATCTGTTAATGATATGGAAAGATGTTCAAGACATTAAAAATATTTTACAAACCAGAGTACATGGCGCAACACCATTGTGTAAAATATATGAAGGAAGATACACCACAATGTTATTAGCAGTTCATATATCTGTGTTATGGAATTATGGATGATTTTACATTTTTATCTATACTTTATGAATGTTTTCATTGAATTTATATTTTAAAATAAATTTTTAATTTCTGTTTTCTGTCTCTACGTTTTATAGTAGTGTATAAATTATGACTCTGTGACAAAGCACAAGCTTAATTTTATATATTGTATTACAGTTTTAAAGTATTATTCTATTTAGATGTCAAAAAGTAATAATTTCTCCTCTAAGATGGGTTGTTTTTTCCCCATTGATGTTCACTTCCTTTATTATGTAGCTGTATAAATATAGAATAAACTTGATGATGAACATTTGTTGACTATCTGAAGATTTGTTTGCTATGATAGTTTTCACACAAGGAAGAAAGTGTCATATAACAAAACTATGCAATTTGTGTACTGTCACAAATGCATTCTCCTTTGCGAAATACGCAGGGGGATTAAGCAGCCACCTGCTTGCAAGTTGTGGACATCAGACCTTTTCCAACGTGGAAGGGGCACAGAGATGTCCTCACTGGAACAGGCGATGCTGCAGACACGGGTTTGCTTTCCTTGATTACCGTGCTTTTGCCCCACTCCCACCCATGGATTTTCTGAATATTTCACATTTTGTCATGTTATCACACATAAGATTGAGACAAAATTGGAATTAAGACAATGGGCTGATATTTCTGTGATTAACTGGTTTTACCATGTGCCCCATCATCGAGAAGCATCCTGCCTTCAAGTACCGCTGCTTTTTA
Organism: Equus przewalskii; assembly: GCF_037783145.1. Lineage (NCBI taxonomy): Eukaryota > Metazoa > Chordata > Mammalia > Perissodactyla > Equidae > Equus > Equus przewalskii. Next base: position 99,692,577 of record NC_091832.1, on the reverse strand, counting down.
TTTTCCAGTGTAAGGTGAATTCCTTGGGTAGAATCCATGACATGCAGTAAAAATTAATGGAATAGTCCAGACTCTCTCCGTGCAGAACTACTGAGGTCTCAGAGTCCTCCAGAATGAAAAGTTAGATTAATCCATCCTGTAAAGAAGCCTGACTAGCAGAAACAAAGGCTAAAGTTAAAGGGAGATGGGAAAGGGTAGTGGAAAAGGAAAGCTTAAACACCAGTGCTGGGCTCAGTACCAGTTGCAGAGCAAATAACTGTACCATCTATTCAAATGTGTCCCTCACTGTGTCAGGTACACATTCATATTTTAAACTAATTTTCCTTTCTTCCCTGTCCCACTTTCTGAATATTTTAGATAGGATGTGCTGGTGGAAGTGAATTTTAAAATCTCATTCCAAGGTGCAAGAATATGAAGATAGGTTTGTAACAGAAGAAGAGGCTGAATAGAGGTCTCCCAGGGACCCTGGACTTGGAACTGGGTGCAGAAACTGACGTGGTCTTTAGAGAGAGTGTTTTTGGTTGTACTCAGGATAGCTGTCAAGTGGGATCACTTTTTTAAGACTTTTCTTTTTTTTATTTTGGAAGAAGGATGTTGATGTTAAGCACCAAAAGGAATGGACTATATTGGACAATTTTTATTTCTTTGGCTGCTCAAATTTCAAATCTGTGTTCAGGGAATTCCCCCACCTTATGAGGTTTGGTTGGAGGCAGTGAAGGCCACTTAGTATACACATGAAAAAAAAAACCCACAAAAAACCCCTCATATACTATTCCGTCATGCTCCCAGCTAGGCACAGGCATGTAACCCAGCCTCACGCAACCAGATGCCGCCATTCTGGGTTTCGAAGCAAGAGCTACTGTACAAAAAAAAAAAAAAAAAATCTGAAAAACAAACAAAAAAACAACCAATCAACCAAGCAACCAAATAAAAAACAGTGACTGCAGAGACTCCTTTCATGTCACAGTGGATATTGCAAGCAGCCCAGTGACTGGAGCCTACAGGGGCAGAGGCTCAGACAGAGGCATCCTGGCCCGTGGCGGTGGTACAAGCTGTGACACTTAGTGCGCAGTGCTGGTGACAGTGACGTCCTCATTAGGCCACTTCTGTGCCATCTTTTAGGGCATTGTCTCTCCTTGCCTTTCACCTAATATCTTTGACCTGGTTCTTCACCGAATATTCTTTTAAAATTTCTTTCCTTTTTTTGAAGCAATCATAAATTAACAACAAAAAATCATACAGAATTTGTTTTTCCTGCACAATTTGAGGAAATGGGCATTTGTCTAAATAGCCACAATACAACCATCAAACTGTGAAACTAACATTGATATGTATCACTACTGTCTACTACTTATGCCCTATTTAAGTTTCACCGTTGTTCTGATCCTTTATAGAAAAAGAACCCCATCCAGAATCCTGTGTTGTGTTTGTATGCCGTTTCTCTTCCATTGCCTTCAACCTGGAACAGTTCCTCAGTCTTTTCTTGACTTTCATCATTTTGACCCTTTTGAATAAACTAGTTATTTTGTAGAAATGTCTCCCACTATTGATTTGTGTGATGTTTCCCTATGAGTAGATTCAGGTTATGTGCATTTCTCAGGATACCATAGACAGGATGCTGTGATTTTCTCATTGCATCCCAGTTGGTGGCATACAATTTCAATGTATTTTGTTACTGCTGAGGTTAACTTTGATTATTTGAGTAAGGATATGTCTGCCAGGCATCATTAATTTACTTTTACCTTTTGAAATAAGTAAGTACTTAATGAGTAGTACTTTGAGACCTTGTGAATATACCTTCAAACTCTCCTTTTACTCATTTATTTGTTAAATTTAATATGGACATATGGATTTCTACTTTATTTGATGAGTTTTAAGCCTTTGGTATTATTCATTTTAACACTCAGGTTGTCCCTGATATGACCTTTTCAACAATGATGGTGCATGGTTCCCTTATTATTTAAGCACTTCACTCCTTTCTGGAATATCAAAGTGTTTCAGGGTCATCGGGTACTTAGCCTGCTCAAATCTTGGAATTAGCTCTTTCTCCAATGAGCACTCATTCCAGCTGGTGAGAATGGTATTTAGACACCAATATTTGAGAACTAGATGTGTTCCTTGCTATTGTTATGTTGCTGCTAACAGGCAGTGAGAAACCTGGCTCCCATTATTCTTCATATATTAGTTTTTAAAAATCCATCTCCGTATATCTAACCAACCTCCAGTAATTGTCATAACATCCCATTCCCTAGTCACAGTGCCACAGTGTGGAACCTGCACCTCCTCACTGTGCTTGGATTCCAGCACCCCATCCTTTGCTGTGTAGATCCATCTACCCTTTGCTTAGTCTCCAAAACCACACATGGGACATCTGCCCACATGTGGATTCCCTCCTCTCCTTACTCAAGCTCCAGACCCTGCATTGAGTTGATTCTGACACCCTCCATCTCTCCTGTGTGGACATTCTTCTCATCTCATTCACACTTGGGTACCTCATATGAGTCACCCCCTGCAGGGCAGCCCTCCTTACCCTGCTTATGCCAGAGCTCCACCCCCTTCCACACAGATGCTCACCTCACTCTGCTCATTACAGTTGCACACGGCTGTTCTCCAGGGCCCATGCCCACCTCACCCCATTTTGACACCCTGCACCAGGCCCCCTCATTCAACATCAAGGAATGGCTCATGGACTGAATTGCCCAGGAAGAAAAAGAAGGGGAAAGAAAGAAAAGAGGTAGAGGAAAAAAAGGAGAATTAATAGACTTTTAGCAAATTGTTCTTTTGCTAAATCAACCAGAGCTAATTTTTGTTCCTTGCAACTAAGAAGCCTAAAAACACACTGTAAGAAACAACTTCCATTCAAGGAATGCCTTTTGCAGAAAATTTATACAACTGCTGAAGAAACAAGCCAACTATCTACAACATATTCTATGTCTTAAAATTTACCTACTATTTTATAAGAAATGAACACTCAGTAAAAAACAAATATCTGAAAAAATGCAATAATATGATAAAACAGACAAAGCTAAACAGAAGAGTGGCCCCGGAGGAAATAAAGTACAAAAAAAAGAAGAGAACATAAAAACTTTTATTCTAATTTGTGACTGTGGAGACAACTGAGAGAATATTGTATACGTAAAACCAGAAGAAGCTGCTATGAGAAAGAAAGGAAAGAAGGGAGGAAGGAAAGAGGGAAGGGCCATCTTCTAGGTCTTTCCCCAGAACAGGCCATTGGTCTCCTCTGTTCTCTGATCGGTTAAACTTTTCTGGAATTCTAACATTCTTAGCATTTTTTCCCACCCAGTAGAGAGAAGGGGCAATGATCAAGTCCTCGCCTCAGAGCATGCATACACTCTCTCTTTATATACAATACACATACACTTTTTTTACACCTCTAACCTTTGTACATGAAGACAATTGGCCTAGTTACCACCTTGGAGTCTGCAGTCTGACTGCTGGGTTTGAATCTGTGCTCTGCCTGTGGTAGCTGTGTGACCTAGGCAAGTTGCTTCACCTCGCACTGTGAGTTGGCTTCCTCATCTGTGAAATGGGGACGATCGCAGAATTAAAATAAAGATTAAATGGCTGCATCAGTAAAGCACTCAGATGAATGCCTAGCACGTGGGGAGTTCTCTTTTAGTGTTACAACATTAATTTGTCTATTTTATGTATACATCTGCTACTAAACATTTGTTCTGCACATTTAAAATTATACAAGAAATACTAAAAAGATAAAAGATAGACTAAAAACTCAGTACCAGATTGAAGTCCTAATATTTTATTACTGGGTGCCAGAGACCATGTTGCACAAGCCCTGGGATGAGTGTCAAGTGCCGCAGCAACATATAGGAGTCTGTGAGGTAGTCACCATCAAGGCATTCTGGGAGCTGAATAGGAATGGGTTAAAATTGCAGGCAAGAACTCTGCACCACAAGTATAAGCCACCGGTATCAAGGAAGACTCGCACTTGGATTAGTTTCTTTATGCTGATATATTTCCTGTCAGGAGGGGGACAAAATGTCAGGCTTGACCACTTTGGATGCATGGGTGCGCATAAGAGGAGGGGCTGGCAGTGATAAGGAGTGAAGGGGTGGAAAAGATGGAACTTCCTGGTAATCCTGGTGAGAGAAACTCAACTGACATCCCTGTCACCTCCCATGTGGCAGAAACTGTGCTAGGTGATGTCTCACATGTTATCTCTTTGGGCACTCACAGCAACCCTGTGAGATGGGTTTTATTTTTCCTGTTCCTACAAGTGAGAAGGATTAAATATTTTTCCTCGAGGGCACAGATCATAGAGATCTGTGCTAAAGATATAGTTTGAATACAACTTTCCTAACTCCTAGCCCACTAGTACCTTCACCACACCCAACACTAAACTCCTTATTTTTTTACTACATGAGTAATATTATCTCTGTCTCTGACACTCTCTCTGTCTCTGTCTCTCTCTCTCATGCACACACACACACACACACACACACACACACACACACTTATAAGCTATGGTTTCATTGAGCATTAAATCTTTCTTCAAATTTTTTACTTTTTATCATTTCTGGTAAACTTAATGGTGTATATATGATGGTTTTATAACCAGTTGTTATTGATGGATTCACAGAATTTGTAGTGTCTTTCCCTTGTTATTCACTTGAAACCATCTGATGTCTCAACATTCAATGCAGTCAACTTTGAGTTAGAAAGTATTGGCTTTCAACCTTATTTTGGGACTTTGTCCTGTCAGGAAATCATAAATCTCTCTCTCTCTCTCTACACACACACACAAGCACACACTAATTTCAGTTGAGAAGATTGTTGAGACAAAAAACTTGGGCTGTTAATGGAAAATAGAAATTGATTTAAATTACATTTGTTTATTTTATCATATCTCTCACAAAAACTCCTTGGATTGCTTCAGTTTCAAATGAATGTCATTTGTTTAAGGTAAGGATTGATCAGGCAGGAGGAAGACATGAGGAGATATGTTCTTCTTGTGCATTTTATATTATTTTTCTTTCATATTTTGAGATTACTATGGTGATTATTAACTTGTCAGTCAAGTAAAAATTGTTATTCATGTTTCTCTTTTGCATGTCAAAGTGCATTGCTAATTTATAAGCATTAAACTACTGTAATCTGTTCTTCCACCTACACAGTGTCAATAAGATTTCATTTCTGGCCTTGCAAATGGAAAGCACAGCCCCTTTAATTGGTTGGATGAAACAGCAGCTCCAATACCACAGGTATTCGGTCAATCTCTTTTCATTTCACTAAAGGTCAGAAATATGTACACACATGCAAATCTGTTTTTCACATTAGGAAAATAGATTGAAGTGATGCAGTAGTTGAAATCTTGAGTATTGAGCATCTAATAAAAAGTTGCTAGCAAATATTTTATATAACCTTCAAACAATAGCCCTATTAACAGGGTTTAGGGCTGTGATTAATGTCTTCATAGCCTATTTGATCATCTTTAATGTAATTGCTCATAGAAGAAATGAGAATTTTAGGGAAAACAAAGCTATATGCATTTTAAGTGCCTATGTGAACATGTGCCAAATTCGACCTTTGTTTTCATTCCTTTTAACTTGATTTACTTAGTTGACTTTTAAGTTGACATACAATCTTAATGTTTACCTGAAACTAATCGATGATAACCTCCCTGCATATTTGTAGCTAAGAAACAACCACAGTGGAAGGGATTATTGATTCTCAATATTCATGTTGCTTTGAAAATTTTATTTATTAACGTGGAAATTTCTAAAGTGCTTGTGCAAAGCTATATGTTTGCTTTCTTTGGAGATTTAGTGCTGCATATTTCAACACATTAGTTCACATGCTAGAAATCACAACTCTTAGAACAGATGGTTCAGCATCTTGACTCTAGGAATGACCAGGCCTCACATTTCAGAGACTGTGAACCTTGTTTCTTCTTCGCTCAGCCTTTCTGATGTGTCTACCCAAGTACACAGAGCTATATATAGAGCAAGGGACAGAGGGAAAGTTTCTTCCTGAGCCCTGTAGGCAATCACTTTATACCCTGAATTATGAGATTTGATTGCTCTTATTATGTGAACTTCCATATCTAAACAGTCGTTAGTGCTCACAAAGTTAGGTCTTTGTAAACATGCCACTCTGGAATTGGGCTTGGTATCCTCTAGTTGCAGTAAATGTCATCGATTGTCTTTATCCTTTGCAAGACGACATTACATTCTTTGAGATGTTTATGAACTGAGATCTGGCCTTCAGAGGTGGCCATTGCTCCTTTCTCAAAAATCAAGCATAGAACTAAAAGAATAAAAATTCTAGATAAAATTTCAAAAAACCCCTGAAACTTAGTGCAAGGCAAACATATTTTTGCCTGATTTAATAGACCCGTTCACATCTCCTCTGCTCTCCTGCTTTCTTATCATAGACATGCAAAAGCTGATCTACCAAAGACTTCCATATTTCCAAATCATCAAACTACATTCACACATAAGCCACCTCCCCCCTTACTGCCAACTCCATCAAAATTCCCTGTCAGTGTCTTGCAAGTTACTACACCAAATGATTTGTCTTATGCCCTCATCCCATCTGACCTCTCAGCAGCACTCAGCACAGCCATCCACACCATCCAATTTGGAACACTGCCTTCCCTCTCTTGGCTTCCTCTGCATCCCATCATCCTGATTTTCTTAGCACCTTTCTGACTACTCATTCCCTAGTTCCTTCTCTTATCTTCTTCCTAACTTCAAAATCGTACAGCTCCTCGAGGTAGTAGCAGGTCCGTGTACATTTTGCCAACAAATTCTCCCTGTAAGTAATCCCATCTCTATGTTGATGCCTCTTGAGTCTCTAAGTCCAGCTCAAATCTTTTACCTGGTTCCCAAACTCTCTCTGATTGTCTGCTTGACATCTTTACATCTAGGTATATTCCAGGTATTTAAAATTTAATAAAATCCAAAACTAAACTATTGATTTCTCCCCCATATCTCTACCCCACACCTATTTTCTTCCCCACTTTTCCCTATCCTGAAGGTTTTCTATGTGCCTGGTGTAGTGCTAAAGATCTCGACATCTTGGGAAATAATGAATAAGACAGACATATTCTTCTCCCTCAGAAGCTCATATCCTAGAGAGGAGACAGACAAAACCAAACACAGGAAAACAGCGATTTAGCTACAATTCACAATATTTTCTGTAAAGAAAAAGTTAGAGAATTGAGGTACTAGTAAATTCTACTGAGTATTATTTAAAAACGGGAAAGGCTTCTTCACTCCTAATTTTTTTGCTATTACATAACTCCTCCCTCACTCCTCTCAGGAGTGATTGTTGAACACACTCAGAGCGTGCAGAGCTCAACTCCTTCCTTTTTCACTTCGTCTCAGAAGTGTACTTGACTATGCCAAGCAAGCGCTTGTGCCACAGTGTTTAGAACCAGGCTCTGTCTCCATGGGGGAAAACCTGCAGTTATTTAACCCTTTCCTCCCCTCCTTCCTTCTTGAGATACTGCCTGCCCATAGAGAGCGTCTTCTCACAATAGCTCCTTTCCTTCCCTTTAATTTTAAAGGTGTGCCTCCTGTTGTTTTAGATGACAAACTGAGCCTTCAGGGGTTTGGGAAAGCTTTCAGATTTGTGACTTATAATCTCAAAGACCTCAACATCTAGAGTAGGGGTTGTCAAACTATGGCCCATGGCTTAAATTTGACCATAGCTTGTTTTAGTTTCTTAAAAGTTGTACAAAAAACACAACAGAGACTATATGTGGGTTTGCAAACCCTAAAATATTTGCAGTCTCATCCTTTACAGAAAAAATTTGCCAACTTCTAATCGAGATCATGGAACTCAGAATCTTGAGAAATAAATTGGCAATGAAATTTTGGAACAATAAAATACATATGGATAAATTTAGTCTTCTGTTAAAGCCAAGGTGGGTGACCTCAAACATTGGTGGTGTTTTATTAAACATAAACTATGCTCATTTTGGCATTGACAGTTTTTAGAGATTTATATTGGCTAATGTAGCCAGTTTTTACAGAAATTCAGTTAGCTTTTACCTCTTGAAGTGAGATCAAATGAGCCTTAGATTACATGGCATTTGTTATGTTTGAAGGTCACAGCAATTTATAGTTTTTTGTTTTGTTTTTGCAGAGGGAAATAGTTGTTTATATAAAGGGAGAGACCTGGGCCTCATCAAAGATTCAGGACACAGACATATGTTTGGTCCTCAGAGAGGGAGTAAGACTCAAAAACAGCTTTGGGTAAGAAATTGCTTTAACCGAATGCTACAAAGGCAGAGCTCATCTTTAGTGGTAGCATGCACCTTGGGAAAGCTGCAGGCCACAGGTAACTTCATGGAGGCCAAAGGCTTTAGCAGAAGTGTGGTACCTCCTGGCTTTGGTGAATGAATCAACACAAGCTGATAGCACTAGGGGTGGGCCTTTATTAGACATTGGCAACTGCAGCTTGAGCTACATGCATACTTGAGTTGTAGGTGAACCTCAGTGGCTGCTGAGAGGGCTGTAGAGCCTTTATAAAGAGGAGCAAGTGAGGCAAAGATTCAACTCTAAGGAAAAGAGAGTCTTTCCAGGTATAGCCTTTTCTTTTGCTGAGGAAGATTCACCCTGAGCTAATATCTGTGCCAATCTTCCTCTATTTCGCATGTGGGTCACCACCACAGCATGGCTGATGAGGGTGTAGGTCTGCACCCAGGATCTGAACCCATGAACTCGGGCTGCCAAACCCTGAACTTAACAGCTATGCCATGGGGCTGGCGCCTAGATATAGCCTTTCTGACATTAAAGTCCTGAACAATATTTGCTATTTTTACTGTGTTTCCTAACCAAGTCTGTAGGTGGAAAGTTTAAACTGCAACAGAATCTAAATCCTATGAGTGTGTGAAGGTCAATTTTTAAATTATTTCCAGGCCTATGTAGAGGCTGTAGAGAGGTTGTTTTAAATTTTATTGCTCTTTGTGTCTTTTTGACTTGTCTTCATAGCTAAGAGACAGAACTATGAAGAAATTTAGCTTGAATTCAAATGGCTTTCCCAAATTTCAAAAGACGTATTCTCACATTGACTTTAGATTTGTTAACTATAGATGAGAGAGAAGCCTTCCATAGAGGGTAGATTCCACACTTCTAAGCAATTCTGTTGTAGTGGCAGTGGGAATGGTCCAGTAACACTGGGCTGAAGATGTTTGCTTGTAGGAAATTGTGGAGGTTATGTCACAAGACAGAACTCCTAATTAATTCAGTAATGAAATTAAAGGGGAGATAGAAATTAAGATAACTGGAATAAAATGAATGAGAAGAAAGTTGCCTCAGATAAGATCTGATGACTAGGGCTGCCATCACTGCAAATTTCTAAACCTCATAAGAATGAAGAAACTCTCTCTTAATTCCACCCTCCTCTCACACACTCTTTGGAAGAAAGAATTTAAATAGATATAGATCTTGCAACTTTGATAGAGACATAGTGCCGAAATTAACCTTTTGTGACAATTTCTCCCGTTTGAGTTTAAATTCCTAGGTCATAGATTCTGGACAACTGTATCCTCGTGAAGCTTAAACCAGGATATTCTACCACTTTCTCTCTCTTTCTCTCTCCCCCTCTCTCTTTCTTCCCTCCCTTTCTCTCTCATGCTCAGATAGCACAGAGTTTGGGATAGTTTTGGCAGTACTAAGCCTTGGGATTGGGGAGTGTCATTCCATCTGGGATAACTGTCCTAGGACTTGGGGACTGGCTTGTTTTCTCTATTTGGTGGCTATGGCAGTCCATTAACCGTCATACTCTTTAAATTCCAGGCTCATGAGAGTCTTGGCTCCAGACTAGTTTGACTTCTGAGATCTTCCTCCGTTCTCAAGAAAGCCCAGCTCCACACAGGCCTGGAGACCTCTTTGTCAGAGACTGAGTAGAACAAAAACTTAGGAAGCGTGAATTTTGTATTTTAGTATTTTTTAAACTTTAGACACAAAGACAAAAGAATTGATATGGCATGTTTACTCCAGAGAGGTTTTCTGTTTCCTTTTCTTCGCTGGGTGATGGGCCACGCTGCCAACCCAGGATCTCTTCAATCATGTAACCTGCCCCCTTGGGAGAGGCAGTTTGACATGTGAAATTCAGTGGTATGTGAAACACTTCATTTTCTAAGGAAGTGCTGGCTTATTCGGTGGCTACCTCTGTATCTAGGTTAGTTTTCCTTTCCCCACTCCTTTATCTAACTTCAGCTTTTTTTCCTTTCAATTTTTCATCCCTAAGATTTCTTTTACTTTCTTGAGCCAAGAATGCATGAAAAATATGCTTTATCCATATTTTATACTGTGTGAGTGCCTCATGGTATTTTATCAACTAAACTACCCCAAACAAGAATCCCTCCAATGTTTTCTCAACAATTCCAGCAGAGAAATATTTTTGAAATAAATTCTGAATATTTGGCTCTTCTTTTTAAAAATCCTATAATGGTATAGCAGTACTCTTTAAATAAAACCTATACTCCTTGATGATCATTAACGAGTAAAAGGTGTTCTCTACTTGCTTCTCCAGACAAATCTTCACACTTTCCCTGTAACCACCAAGCTCTGGCCATCCTGGCCTCGTTTTACTTTTCAGGCACTTGCTGGTTCTTTCTGGGATGTCGGGTCAGGGCTTACACAGCACTCTTTCAGTGCCTCCCCTCAGCACCCTGCCTGCATAGGACCTCTCACTGTGTGTTCGCTTCAGAGCAACACACAATTTGCATCACCACAATTTGCAACCATATGTTTACGTTTGCGCTTACTTTCTTAATATTAATCTCTTCTACTCAATTGCAAGTTCCTTGAGGGCAGGAGCATGTTTATTTTAACTTTTAACAATCGTCAGTCTGTATATGACCTGGCAAATAAAACTCAATAAAGTCAACAATTTTTTTTGAATGAACAGGTGGAAAAATGAAAACTTCTGACTTATTACAAATAATTTTCTCCCAGATTCTAACCAAAGCATAAAACAAAATCTAAGAACCTAGTATATCTCTGTTAAAATTTTTTTTAAAGAGATTTGTGTCATTTTTGAGTTGTCTAATCATGATAATTACCAAAAGCATTCATTAGGCTTCTGTTTTACTTTGTTGCACTTCTGAGCAATATGTAGAATGAGTAGGTATAGTTTCTGATCTCAAAGGGATTGGTAAATGCTGACTGCTGACACTGAAGAATGGCTAGTAAAGGTTTTGATGAAGAGTTATTTCTGTTCCACTTTCATTCAAGTGTGCATTCCAATGATGCAATGGCTCTTCTTTCATCGTCCTCTCTAGTGTCCTTTTTTCAATAACACTTTCAGCACTCTTGTCTGAGTAAAAAATTCCTTAGAACATAAAAATGTATTTAAACTCAACCTAGTTTTTACATTCCAGAATGATTCCTATAAAGGAGGGAGAAGAACGAGGAACAGAGAAGAAACATTTAAAAATAGTAGAGATACAGAGTAGTGTATCTGACTGTGCTGAGCCCTCCTCAGAGCTGGAGAAAAACGCTCCTTCTCAGAATTCTAGCATTTTCAAGGAACCACTTAAACCAGAGCATGGGTTAGTGCGTATTTTCAAAGGGAATCTATTTCCAGTCAGGATCAGAGACTTTTTCCTGACAATGTGCAATTACCTTAAACTTATCCAATTGCCGTTTTCAACTGCAGCCCCATCCCCAATGCATTTACTTCATTTGCAAGCCTCACACAATATTCCGTGATTTAATTAAACAAAACAGCCTCGTTGCATCACAAAGTTACTTTTTCTCTTAAATTTCCAACATATCAGTGATGTTAGTGAATATTTAGATTTCTTTGGACAACTATTTAGGGAATTTCTTGGCTAGTGAATGAACTGCCAGGTTTTTCTGTCATCTAGTTCCTCGGAATTACACTACTTTATCAAAGAACTTCTGGCTGCCCAAATATTATCGTTAAAAAAAATACATTAGTTTCATTATTTATTAAATTGTAATCTCTTGACTCACTTCTTTTTAGACGTCTTAGCTTAGTGGTCTTCAAATATTTTTTGCTCACATACTGCTTAAAAGAATTGTGAAAAATATAAAACAACTACAATTCTTTATTATCACTAAGTAATTTCAAAATATACAGTTTCTGGCATAATTTACTTATTTACATTTTAAAATAAAATGGTGAAATTATTCTTTTAAATATCTCCAATAGAGTCTAAATATCATAGTGATTCAATAGCACATCACTTATGTAAAACTATGCAAACGACCTCTTATATAATCAAACATTTACATCATCCCTTTTTTTCTTCACTCCTATTTTCATTCCACTTCTCTTAGAATTTGTCCTAATGTATAAACTTTTAATGCTTGCATACAATTTATTCATCACTCTATTATACGTCTCTGCAACAAAAACAAAAAAATAAATTTAAAAAATCCTACGTATACAGCTTATATAAATGCAAACAGGCATATAGAATTTTATTTCTGGTGATATAGGATTTAAATATTAAAAATTCTTCTAGGTTGATCATTACAATTATTTGAAAAGAATTAAAATAACGAGGTATTAAAATCTTGGTGCGTATTTTTAAAACATAAAACATGACTTTATTGGAAATGCATTTCTTAGTGAAGTAGATAACACAAAATAAATGTTATTTATTACTAGAATAAGACAGAAGACAGCATCAATTCTTAGGCTATTTTCACATTTCTTTGGTAAGGACTGAGAAATTTTGGTTACATAGAAATAGATCGAAGTGGAAAGAGTTTTTCAGTAACAATCTCACTAAATTCTTTGAATCCTTTTTGTGTTACCAAAAGTCACCTAGCGATCTGTCATCAAAAAGGTGTTTTATGATCATTTAACAACTTGGCTAGGTCTTCCTTTTTTTGTTTGTTGTCAGAAAAATGAATTAGAAAAGAAAATAATTAGTATTGCAAAAGAATTTTTTACACTCAGGGGCCGGCCGGGTGGCTCAGCAGTTAAGTTCACACGTTCTGCGGCCTGGGGTTTGCTGATTCAGATCCCGGGTGCGGACACGGCACCACTTGGCAGCCATGCTGTGGTAGGCGTCCCACGTATAAAGTAGAGGAAGATGTGCATGGATGTTACCTCAGGGCCAGTCTTCCTCAGCGAAAAGAGGAGGATTGGCAGCAGTTAGCTCAGGGCTAATCTTCCTCAAAAAAAAAAAAAAAAAAGAATTTGTATAGAGTTGTATAACAAAATGTATCAAATGATTTAATTATACCTGTTCCTTTTTCACTTAGAAGCAACTTTCTAACCTGACGTATTCAGAAAACAAATGTTATTAATTTAAATGTACCTTTGCCTATATAATATTTTAGATAAAATGTTATTATATTACACAGTCATTAAATATAGTCTTGTAAAAACCTTGGACCTTCAGAGTTAGCTTATTCAATGTTTGGGAAATGTTTGTCATAGAACCTAATTGACAAAGCCAGTTCTCATTGTCAACTTAGCCAAAGCAGACTTACTTCCTGTCAGAAAAAGTTCGGCTTCATTTTTCTGTTCAATAAATATGTTAATACATTTTACTGTGACAACCATCTCCCTTCCAAATTCCAAGGTAGTTAAAGAATGGATCCTTCACATGAATTTGCTTCCTAAGTGAAATAAAGCATGTCACCTTCAATATTTCTTACTGATAATGATTTCTTTGTTAGCTTGGAACTTAACATCAAGAGCATTGTGGTTTTTGACAACAGTGGAAGGGAAGGGGAGGTAAGGTCATTAAATGAAAATTTTTATTAGCTCCAATATTCCTCAATATAGCTGAATTCAGAACATTCTAACACCATGCTTCACAGAAGACAAGGAAAGACAAAAAGCACTACTGAGGTTTATGATGTCTTCATTAAAAGAGCTTAAGGCTTGACACCAATATTTCAATTGCCCTTTTGTTTGATGTTTCAAAGGATTTATACTCAAGAGCAAAGTATCATAAGATGGATGTAAAATGAAAGAAGAACCATTGAGGATGGGGTGGTAGCAGTGGTGTGCTAGGAAAAGTTGAACAACTGGCTCCTTAAGAAAAAAAGCGTGTGCATATACATATATAAGTTATTATAAATTTTAATGATATAGAGAATGTATAGCATATAATTTACAGATAGTAGTAAAATATACAATGCTCTTCATTATAAATTCCATATAGGGAATTGATTCTCATAGGATGCTTTTGTTGATTTTTGTCAATCTCTCATATCCATAGCCAATCTTTGATTGCAATTGATGAATGAGTGTAGTTCTGACAAGAAGGTTGATTGATAATTTGTTTACAATAACAAGAATGATGATAGTGAAACAACAAAGACACGTCAGAACTTGATTTGTTTGTCAATGACATGAGTGATTTCTTAGCCAAATCAGATCATAGTTTTCAATTCTGGGAAGAATGTTTCCTCATTTTTTTGCCGTGTGCACAATGTAGTGGACACTTTTAATTTTTATCTGAAATATTAACATTTTCTCCTTTGTGGTATTTGTTGTTTGACTTAGTTATTTCAAACCACCAAGAGGATGCCACTGCCTATGGAATTTGGAAGAGATATGTAGCAGAACACCACGACAGAATATTTCCAACAAATAGATATAGTAGATGTAAATAATCTCAAAAACATAGATAATAGTAAAAATGTATAATTAAAAGGATGTGATGAGTTTTGAGTATTTGCTGTCTTTGGCTTTCAATATAGTTTATTTGAATGTAAGTTTATATTACTTAATTTTTAGTAACAATTGTGTTTAACAACTGGTTTGCAAAATTTCTGAAAATGTCACAGTTGGTTCTCATGAGCCTGTATGAACCAGTTCAAGTCTGGAAAGCTAAGAGAAACAGCATGATTCTTAGTCTGCAGTGATGCTCTGAAGAAGACTCATTGTAAGAAAGAGGACATGTGAAAGTTAAAGATCTAGAAATTGCTTCTCTTTGTTTTCTAATGAAATTGTTCAGATCCCTCAATTAATATTTTTCAGTCGTACCCTTCCATATAGTTTTTTAGATGGTATTTTCTTTTCTTTTTCCTGCAATGCCTTTTCACTGACACTGAAAATGATTTCCTCTTTATTCAGGCAAGCATCATCCTGATTTAGTTATTACCAATACAGGCGTGGTGGATTGAATTAACTGTTTCAATTCTTCATGCCCCTTTAGTGGTATTATACAACACCACCTACATTTAGACATTGGGTTTGACCATTTATGTAGGATATGGAGATGTGCGACTCTGATCTCCTCTCAAATAGGGACTCTTTCTTGCTCCAGTTCTGGGAGTGCTGTCAATTGACACACTTCAGCTGACAGCCCATGCCAGGATTGCTTTGGCTTTAGAGAGGCTTCTTGCCTAAGTTTATGCTCTTCCGGGGATGACTCAAATCCAAAGACTGGGTGGAGGTAAAAGGGCTCAGACATTTTGCCAGAACACGGAAAAACTTGATGGGCCATTTCAACTCCAGGTATCTCTGTGAGATCAGTGAGGTTGAATGAATCTATCAACCTGCCTCAGAACTCAACTTCTCCCACTGCTCAATCCTGCTTCCTCCTCCTCTCTTCCGTAAGTGTTGATCCCAAGAGCACTTCATGATAGACAACCTGAACAATAAACTCTATGTCAGCGTTCGCTTTCTGGAGAACCAAAAATTGATGCCAGGACTGCCCTGGAAAAACAGACAATAATATAGGAGTTGGAGGTTGGATGACTCACCACCCAGCTGGCAATGACATGTCTCTCACTGGTGGCAGGTGGGACGCAGGTAGCACCTGGCACAAATGGTGGTCCAATGCTAAAAATTTCAAAGGTGATGAATTTGGGCTCATATACCTGTTTAGAGAAAGAATTAAATGGTACAAAGGATCAAGCATTTGAAAAGTATGGAAAAAAATAATATCCATAATAATAATTGGATTGAATGTTTATTGTTAAGCTACACTGAAACTCTAGAGAAAGATAAGAGGTTGAGAGTTATTAACTGGCAATTGAAAACCAAATGTGAAATTCAGAGAGTTTTCTTAGTAGCTTATAAAGAGGACCTTATTTCCTCCAGTGGGAGAGCAGAGAAAGGTATAAATTAAGACAGGACATAATTGGCAGGGTATCTGAGCTTGGAAGAAGCTTAAATGTCTAGTCAAGCTAATGCCAAATACCAAACACACACAAATGTGTACAAACAAAATGGGAAATCTGAATAAGATTGGTGGCTTGTATCACTGTCAATATCTTGCTTATGATATTATCCTATAGATTTGCAAATATTATTATTGTTGGAAACTGAGTAAAGTGTACGTGGGATCTATTATTTTTTACAACTGCATGTGAATATACAATATGTTCAATAAACATTTTAATTAAAAAATTATGATCCAGCAGTGTTTAGCCCAGGATTGAAAGTATGAGTAAAGATTAGAAAAACTGTTAATGTAATTCACCATATTAAAAGATTAAAGGTAAGATAAAGGAATCCTTTCTGAGATCTTTTCAAAACATACAAAAACTTTTGCATATTTCTAATACTAAGTTCATATTAAAATAAGTAAGCAAAACCTAAAAACAAACTACCTCTTGAGAAGCTAAGAATAGAAGGAAACTTCTTAACTTGATGACAAAGCATATATGCAGTTATCCATAGCAAATCTCTTGCCTAATAATGAAATACTCGAAACATACCCACTGAAGCAGACAATAACATCAACACTACTACTTCTCCTCAATTTTCTGGAGATCCAACCCAATGATAAGAAAATAAACATTCATAAGATTTAAAAATAATGAAAATAAGACCTAAAGCTATCCTTATTTGCAACCAGTAGGACTGTCTATGGAAAAATAATATCCAACACAATCAATTAAATTCTATTAGACTGATAAAAGAAAGGTGATCAGCGTACAGATAAACTTACAAAAATCCAAAGCCTTTCTGTTTAGTGGAATTAACCAATCAGGAAATATAAAAGGAGAAAATACTACATCTAGAATAGCAACAAAGACTATAAAGACTTTGATACCAAATCTCTTAATCTCAGGTCCATGTGCCGGATTGGCAGTAGAAGCCAATCAAAGACACTGGTGCTTGGAGGTAGAGAAAGGTTCATTTGAATAGGCCAAAATGAGAAGGTGCGAGAATAGGCTGTCTCAGATCTGCCTTAATGAAAGAAGAAAGCAGAGGGTCTTTATAGGGCCAAGGGGCTCAGGAGGTGGAGTTTTGGGGAATCAAAAGGGAAGTCCGTGTTTCTTTCACTTTAGGTAAGACTTTGAGCAACCAGACTTCTTGGCATCAGCAGCAGCTGGGGCTGGTTATCCGGTGGTCATTGCTTCCTTAAAGGCATTCTTTTTCCTCTGCAAAACAAGTTCAAAAATCCTCGTGCCCCCTGGGTCACCCCTTTGGTTAGACAAGAAAACAAGAGAAACAAAACAAAAGCAGTTATAATTATGCATGGGCCATGAAGAATCAAACCTGATGGAAGATCTGAATTGATGAAAAGACACTCTATGTTCTTGGATGACATGAAGTTCCAAATTTATGGAGAGATTACTAACTTATTGGATGGGAAGCTCAAATATTAAAAAAAAGTTCAATTTTCCAAAAATTATTCTACTCATCCAGTGGATATTCTATTGAAAACCTCAGGGGGATCTTCTCTGGAACTTGATTTTAAAATTTATTTAGAAGAAAAACTTCAGCCAAAGAGATTTTGAAAAGAATGCTAGAGACAAACTTGTCCTACGAATTTTCAAATATTCTACCACTATTGTCATACACATTATATTCAAGGAATAGATAATTTCTGTGTTTTGGAAAGTGCTTCAGAGCACAGAGATGTATGGAGATCTCCTCAACTCATTCATGAGAATTGCAGAACTCTGATACTAATACTGCATGTAGTGCAAAAATAAACTACAAAAACGTAGTAATTAAATGATGGTAATATTGACTCAAGAAGAGGCACATTGATTAATGAAGCAGAATTGAGCTGAAAAGCAGATCCATGTATACGTGGGAATTTAATGATTAATAATTGTTTCAATTTAAACAAAAAGGAGCAGTCTTGCAAAATGCATTTGACAAAAGTTGTTTTCCCCATTTCATGTCACACAGAAAAATTTCTATGCAGATTAGATATGTGCACAAAATTTTAGCAGTAAAAAATACACAGGATAATATTTTTACAAACTTGGGGAGAGGAAGAACTTCCTAATTAAATTATCAAGGAAAATACTGAAAAAGCTGTCTATATACAAGTTTTAAATTTCTCTAAATAAACAATGTCAAAATATAAAAGGCAAGTGTTTCTAGAGGAATTATCCCATTTGCTATATATATACACCAGAAAAAGATTTTTTTTTGTATTGCTGTTAAAAGTTCTGCAATACGTTATTTGTTAAGTGAAAAAAACAGCTGTTAAAATGACATAGTGACAGTATTGACTGTAAAAATTATACGTTCTATATATAAAATATACTCACACATATATCAGTTGGAAATGATGGTAAAGGAGGCTTTCACTTTTACTCTACATAGTTCTGTATTTTTTTTTATCATTGTAAGAAAGTATTCATGTATTACTGTAGTAATTAGAAAAACTAAAAATCTGGCAGGATAAAATCATGACTGTCAGGATTACTTCACTTGCAGCCTCTCATTCTTCATTCCCTATCAGCCGAGGTGCTGAAACCTCCCACCTGTAATCACACTCTGAATAGCGTCTGGGACTATTTTGGTTAATGTGGGTCGCGTGGCAGCAGTTTCCACTCACCTGTAGTATATCCAATAACCATTTGCCTTGGATGAGCCCTGGGAGTCCTTTTGCTCATTGAATTCCTGCTTTCTGGTAATCCTTCTTTCATATAATTTTTCCAACACCTTTTTCTTTGGGAGCTTCTCCCTTTAGCAGTTCAGTTCCCTGTCAGCCTGGACCCCTGCCCCTAAAGCTAGTGTGATGGAGCGTCCTTTCTGCCTACCCTAGGAGTGGGACCTGGGTGAGATGTGCTTTATTCCCAGGTGCTTTCATCACTGTGAGTGAATTCAATACCAGTCTCTGGTCCCATCTGTTACAGGGACTCCTGCTTTGCTACACTTGTTTGATTGAATCTCCTAGCCACCCAAAGGAAACTCAGGGTTGCTAGAACATTTTAGACAAGGTACATTACACTCACTGCCTGGCTGTTGGGTTGGCTGTCAACCCCACAGCCTAGGTAGTTTCCTTCACCCTGCTTCTGTCTAGTCCCCAGCTTCTTCCTCTTTTCTACCAGTCAAGTCTGGGCTGTTCTTCACTTGCCCCTCAATTTTCTCTTCATCCATCCTTTGTGTCCTTAGAGGCTGACATTTCTAGACTACATTACCACTGAAATGATCAATGGGATGGAGGAAAGAAAGTTCAAGTATTATTCCCCTGCTGACTTTTCCCCACAAAGCCAAAATTCCTTTAAAAGCCTCTCTCTTAGAGCTACAAGTCTCACCAGCTTCTGGCAACTGCTCCCTCCCTGTAGCCCTTCAAGCCTAAAGACAGTAGCTATTGCTTGTGCAGGATTTTTAACTCTCCCTGTAAGTTTTCCTTAATGTTGTCCCATGCCTTTGTTAAAAGCTCCCTTATTAAAGTTTCTTCAGCCATTGTATTGGGTGTGCTGTCTGTGACCTACGAGGACTCTGATGCAGCCGTATTAACACAGCTGGTAAGACTCAAGACTAAGTGCTTTTCAGTTATGGGCATCTAAAGTAGCGGGAATACTAGCCCTTTGACTTTGATTTTTACAATCTCTTTCCTGTTAAAGACAAACCATGTTCATAAGTAATGCAACCATTCTTCTCTAATCACTACAACTGCGGAAGTACTACAGACACCTGATGTTTCTTTAGCCTTTGGTTCAAAAAAAAGTTGGCATTTTAGGATTGATATCAATGCTAATAAATGGGTTCTAAATCTAATTACTTACACTTATTAAATCAGTATGAACAATTGTGAACTTAGAAAACTCCCTTAAGTTCATCCTCAGTATATTCAGCATTCTATTTTTTTCTGTTTCTTTTTAATTCTTTTATTTCCTACTAAGTGCTAGGCCACATTATTTTTGCGTCTTCTCTCATTAGATTGTAATTCTTTTTTGGGTATATTTATCACAGTACTTTGTGCACTGCATATGTTCAATTAACTATCTAACAATTTGACTAAAGGGAAAGTCATACGTAAGGTAATCGAAGCTGAGCTTCAATGTAGCTGATTTGGTCCTCTTTTTGGTAGCGTACATTTATTCAGCAAACATTTATCGAGTGCTCACTATGTGTCAGACATGTTTTAGGGACAAGGCTTTCATGTAGCAAAAATTTATGGTGGACAAAAGTCACAGCAGTTTTTATAGCAAAAGCCAAAACCAAAAATGCAAAACATGTCTTTTTGAAGAGTTGCTCTCCTTTGACTTTTAATGCAAAGCAAAGCACACTTTTAAACTGTCTCTATGGAAAAATGCATTCTAAGTATTAACCAACTTCTAGGTGGATGCCTGGTTTTCAATCTGTTTAAACTGAAAACTGTTTCTATATGACCCTTTTTAACATTTAGAAGAAGATGCTCTGAAGGTTTATAAATCTAGGTTAACAATAAGAACTATGAAAAAGCTAATTTCATCCTTGCCTTAAAGCATTTTTGGCATTTCTCTTTTCTTGCAAATGATAGGAAAAAACAAATGGAGATTCAGAAATTAATCAAAGATAGACCATTATACCAAACAAGGTTTAACCATTACCCTAAATTTCAAATCAGAAAAAAATAATTATATTGACTAGCACGTATCTGGGATCGAAGCAGAACAACAATGGGATGGGTGCTTATTGACTGGTCACTTTTGGGAGTTGATGGGCTTCAGTAGGTGATGATAATTCTGCTATAAATGATGTCACACATTATTACATCACAGGGAGATCATCAGTTCCCAGAAATACTGACCATCTGTCTTGACATATATTCAGTGTATCACTCATAATACAGAATCTTCTTTCCAGACTCCTTAACTTAGTGGCTGTTTCCATTTTTAAGTTTAGCTGGGTAAAGTATTTATGTTCTTGTAAGATGAGTCATTTATCACATCCTAGTACAGCTTTTGTTGGAAAATTTTAAATGTAATTATTAATGTATGATAATGTCTTTTTATTTAGCTCTTTTAATTGTTCAATGCTTTCTTCACTTTTATCATTCTATTTTAAACTAAAGAGTTATGAGTCCTGTAATAATTTGAGATTTTTTGCATCCAGTCTATCCGTTCTCCTCAAAAACTTGAGAAGACAGACAGTGGAGTTTCCATCACTTTGTTTCTAGTGGGAGAATGATAGAATGATCTAATGGATCCTTTCCCAACTCTGAAAACTTCATATTCTCAAAGGGAATGGTGCGCTTGGCCATTTGCTCTGCCACATTTCCAACGTTTATCTCTGTCGTTCAGAAGCCTCACTTTCCATCCTGCTGAGGATGTGTGTGCTACTTCTTGAAAAGCTGCCATGTTGATTACTCTTATTTTTAGATCTAGAGTGTGTTTCTTTCTATTTGTTTTACAGTCAACCAGCATTTAGACTGGCCATAATTTTTCAGCCAGACTTTGTTCACGGGATTTGCCATTCCTATACTGTGTTAACGCTAGAGAATACCTCCTGTGCATAAAAATACTTGCACTGTAGGTAAGACTATACCTGTGAACTATGCTTTAAAACAGCTTTAAAAACAGTCCTCTTGGGGCATTATTTACAATTAATCAATACTCCTGTGTTCAGAATGCCTTTAACGATAAATTATTGTGTTAGTTGAGTCTTAGATTGTTTGTGAACATTTATTTGTTTCTAATGGGCACCTATAAATCTCAGAAAATACACTCTATTGGATAGCTAGTACATTTGATTTGCAGATATTTGGGTCACAAAGTATAACTTCAATTTAGAAAAGAAACAATCGATAGAATAATTCATTTTCTACACACATCTCAGTTACTAGATGTTAAGCCTGTCTGGAAACTCCTTTGTAGTGGACAACGTCATTTTCTTGCAAACATCTGTTTTATTCCTTGCCCTGTGTGAAGTCCAATGCCTAGCCCCAGTGTGTAGCAGTTAAGTGATTTGGGTAAAGTTAACTCAACCCTGATTGGTAATTGATGTCTCTTGACAGTGATTAGTTGAGTGATGGGCGTGTGACACAGCTCTAAGCTGATGAGTGCGAGGTGTTCTTCTAACTGGAGGGTTTCATTGAAGGATGGCCCAATTAACATAAACCTCAGCACCTGTGTTCTTTGGCGTGGGAAGCAAATGTATTTTCCCATCCAGCACCAGTCATGTAAGCAGCATAAACAGGCTACATTGTGAATGGTGCACCCTACACTTATGCAGCGAACAGTGAGCATCATCATACCCAGAAGGCTTGATTAAGCCTTGGCTGCTGCTGGTGGCAATCTCGTGACAGTGAGAGAAGCCAGTCTGAGGATAAAACTGAGAACCTAGAGAATTACAGAGCAATGGAGCTGTGTGTGTTGACAAGTCACTTTGTAATAATGGCACCCTGATATTCATGTTATTAAAGTTCATATGTATTAAATCTTATTTTTCTTCAACTTATCTGAAGCCATGATAAATTGAAGAACTTCAAAGGAAGCTAGATCGCAGGCAAAATTTTCACCATGAGGATCATTAGTTATTAAAAAATACCCCTAAACTGAGAAAAATTATGAAAATCGTTAACAGTTTACGATCAACATGTTTTCTTCTAATTTAATGTTCCAAATTTAGAGAGTAATACTATGAAGGAGGAAGCAATTAGCATTGTTCATTTTCTCCTCCTTTCCTTATACTTTTTATTTTGAAAACGTTCATAATTTTCATGTTGTCCTCACCACAATTCTTAGGCTTTTGGTCTTTTTTCCACATGTAAATGGATTTGCTACTTACCACCATTCTCTTTCCCATGGCTTCTGCATCCCTTGTGGTCAGCTGCATGTCATTTATCAAGAAGGGCTCATGAGTATTATATTCTCTACATTTGTCATTGTAGAGAATATATGCCCCCCCATTTTATTTTTTTTATTTTTATTTTTTTCCTTTTTTTCCCCAAAGCACCTCGGCACATAGTTGTACATTCTTCGTTGTGGGTCCTTCTAGTTGTGATATGTGGGATGCTGCCTCAGCGTGGTTTGATGAGCAGTGCCATGTCTGCGCCCAGGATTCGAACTGATGAAACACTGGTCCGCCTGCAGCAGAGCGCGAGAACTTAACCACTCGGCCACGGGGCCAGCCCCGCCCCCCCCATTTTTATAATTAAGTGACATCTTAAGTAGATACATTTTTCTTTGGCAATATTTTCTTTCCCCTTGGAACTTCATAAACACTACTTTAGTTTTTACTGGCATGGACTATTACGGAGGAAGTCTCCGGCTAACCCCATTTTCCCCACTTATAGGCGACGTTTTTTATTGAATGGAAGAAGTCGTTATTCCTGAATTTCTGTGATTTAACTGTGATTTATTTCTATCCAGTCACTCTGAATCCAATTTTCCAAACGAAGCATATTTCTTTCAGTTTGAAGATTGAAGTCTTTCTCCCCTTTGTGTCAATTTTCCTGCTTATACCTGTGAATGCTTTTCTGTTCTTTTCTTTGTTTGGAATCTCTACTCATGGAACACAAATTACCTTTATGCTCTTTCCTCCTTACTCATCCTTCTTATCCATCATCATAGCTCTAGTTTTAATCTCATTGCGTCTATCTCTATGTTCATTAGATTACCTTAAGCCTTTTATACAACATTAATTTTATTTGATTTTACCCGTGTGTTCTGACTGTTGCTATTTAGAATTTGCTTCTTGTATCAGAAATCATGTGTTTTACTTCTCAATTTATCTTTGTAGCTCTGCCATACTCCCTTGCTTTGTATCTTGTTGTTATATCATCTCATCTTTGAGTTATCATATCTTCTCTTACCTTTAAAAGCTTGATTGAATTTCTTTACTAAAGTCTTTTATAGTGTAAAACATTGGTAGGAAATCAACCAATGCTCCCTGGGTTATGTGTTCTACTGAAGTTACTTTTCTGTGCTATATTTGTATGGTTTTTACATCACTTCTTTTCATCTTGCTCATGACACATTTAAGCAGCTTCATCCAGACCCTGTTGTTCTGATATAGTGCAAGCTAATTCTGTTTGATACTTGAAGTCCTTCTGACATAAATGAGTTTATCTTTCAGCAAATTTTTACACTCTCCCTGGCTCCAAGAAAGGAGAATAATTTCCTGCCTTATTGATTTTGAACTTCATCACCCACATGTGACATTGACATCTTTGCTCACGTTCCGTTAGCCATAGGATGTGATGTCACGAACAGAGGCTTTAAATGTGCTTACATGATGACTTGTCCTACTGAACTGCCACCTTCTTCCATGAGAGGAACATACTTTGTAAGCTGCCAGTCCCAGAATGAGGAGACATGTGGAGCAGAGTTAAATCTAGTCCCCATCTTCGAGTGAATCCAAGACTCTCCAGCTAAGCTCAGGAAAATCACAGCCATTTTATAGACTCATGAGCGAGAAACATAAATGTCTTTCGTAGTCCCTGAGATCGTGAGGTTGTGGTTATTAGCGTTACTGCTGCAAAAATTGACTAATACATCTTCCCACTTTATTTGGAAACAGCTTTGGTTTTTGTTCCGCCTCTCAAATCGAATGCTTTCAATGTATTGTTCTGAGGCCTCCGACTATGACAGTGGGAAGGGGGATGGTTTAGTTGAGCTGAGACAGATCTAGATAAGAGACAAGTTCTGCTGTCTTCCGAGATCCCATTACATGTCCTGTAGCATAGAGATTTTCCAGTCCTAAGGCTCCGACAACTTCTCCATTTTAGTACAGCCTCCTCAAAGATGATATTTTACTTTTGATACTTTTCTCTGACTTTTCCCAGGGCTGCTTAATCACTGCCTTAATCTACTTCAAACTTAATCACTGCCTTCAAACTGGAAGCTATCAACCCAAATTCTTAGAAGATTCTTGAGGCACGCCTCCCTTCCTGGTCACTATCTCTGGGGAAAGAGCCCTAAAAGCCATACCATGCCACCTGCTTCAAGACACATCTGGCAGTTCTGTTTTGACTTTTGTTTCTCCTCATACTTATGAAATGAGCCTGTATGGTTGCTACAGAAGAATTTTTGTCAGCTAATATTCTTTTACTATTTATTCATTTGTTTATTTAATGTATGTTCCTCTTATTGGGCAATGGGGATGGAAACCTCTTGATCCTACTCTATTCTACAATCCTAACCTGGAATTCATTTACATATTATGTAGAAATGCCACATGGAAGACTTAAACAGCTCATAGACACAAGTTCAGAGTGTATTGTTGTGTAGGAGGTACATCGCCTACTTTTTAAAAAATCTAGCTGAGAAGAGTTTTTTTCTAAAAATGTATTCTAGTATATTATATATCACAATGTATTCTGGTTCAATCTGAAATAATACTTCTTTTAGTCCCACAAAAGATATTGCAGAGGAAATCAGCTCTATATAAGTATAAAAGGATTAAATATTGGCACTTTGATGAAGACTTGAAAAAATACCATGGTTTTGATGTTTTTGATTTCATACTATGTATTTCACATATTGACTAGTAGGAGATCAGTTGAAAGTCAATAAAATGAGGTCTTTAACATTTGTCATGAGTGTATTATACGAGGCGTAAACATAAACATTTAAATTTACTCATGCCACTTTATATACAAGTCCACTAATTAGTACTTCCTAATGCTGGCTAACTTTTGATATTATAACAGAATATGCTATTTTTGCTTGATTTAAACCGGACTCAATTTATTAAGGAGGTATGTTAGTGCATGACCTGGGAGTTTTCAATTACACCATTAGGAATGGGCTTAAATATCTTTTATATTTAGTGCATCAGCAAATAGAAAAAATGGCTTAGCAGAAGCATCTTTCATCTAAAACTGGTAAAGGATCTGCATCAATATTTGCTGAAATTAGCATCTAGTGGATTAGGTTATGCATTATACAATGATAATATTTATTTTCGAAATTGGTCTTTACAAAGTCAAGCTTTAATGAGGAGAAAGGGAGGAAGGAGAGGTGATTATAATACATATCAGTTTTACTAGTTCTCTTGCATTATCCCAGAGAATGCAGACCTTTAAAAAAAGGCTAAAATTTTTCAGCAAAATGCAGGCACTCAAATAAAATGAAAGTGATCTGAGTAGCCAGTTATCCTGCTTATAATGTGGAATGGAAGCCAATAAGCATGAATAGAGGAAAACCACCTCTTCTTGTCAGCTGGCATAGGGTCACTTAGTGTTTAAATCAACTTTAATTACGGGCAAGCTGATTTGTTCATTAATCGTTTGCCTATAGCAGAAAAAATGGCACATTTAACAGTGTTGTGGAAACACTGTGGCACCGCGTCATTTTCAGTCATGAGTATTGCCGGGAAGTGTGGTGTAGGTTGCTTTACTCATGGTCTTTGTTAAGTCAATGGCAGGATTTCAGATTCTCGGCTTTTGCGTTTCTTTTTTGTTGCTTCGGCTTTCTAAACTATGTTCTCTCAAAAGCTATTAATTTACTATACATTTTTGTGACTTCTTAATAACAATGGGAAAGGTGGTGTGTTGATGTTATAATTGCTGCGTACCTGCCTAGGATTGGTGGAGACCAAATCTTGTAAGCAAACGCTCCATGTTAGCAGAACTTCTCATGTGTATTCTGATTGACGTTTCCAATTAGGTTTACATATATGCAACATATATCCTTTTCAGGTAAAATAAAGAACACTATATCAATTATTCTAGAGCATTAGAAAGATTTTCAATTTATTTAGGTACCTGATACAAAAGTTTGGACGTATATGTTCTAAACACAACATTTGATCCAAGTTCGAGGGATAACTCAGGAGTGAAAATAGACCTCTACTTAAAAGCTGACCTGTCTCTTAACCGACAGTCTTGAGGAGTGCTCACAGAGCAGAGCTGTCACGGCACGGGGTTAACTGTGACATTTTGAAATGATTGTGGTTGTAGAACTTCCTGCAGGCAGTTGCTGCTTGCTTTGTTAAATTGCACACATTTTTCAGTCAAACATTTTCCTGGCTGCATCAAAGGCATTGAGTAACTGTGTTAACCTTGGTGTGTTTTGGCAATAGGAGATCAAGTAAAAGTCAATAAATGTCTCCCTCAGCCCTGATAAACTCCAAGGGCACAAACAGAGGTGTTTATGAGCTGTAGGGGACAATTTGGTCACGTATACGTTTCCCTTCAAATTACGTATTGCCATTTCAGTGTTAGCAGAACGTATTTTAAGTCACTTCTTTGACAGAACATATTGGTCGGCATTGCGTAGGCTTCTGTGTTTTTATGAGACAGATGGCAATTACCCATTTTTGTGCACTGTTATCTTTTAGCTTTAAGTATCACACTTACTCTTGAGCTGGACTTTGCTAATTTTTTTTTTCCTATTTTGAGCAGTCCTACCTTATAACATGTCTTTATGAAGAATCATTAAGATAGGTGCCTCTGAAATTATGACAATAAGTGGTGTAAGAAGGAAAAGACTTTAAAAATGGGTTCACATTTGTGATGGCATTGCTTCCTTTGAACTGATTGTTCCCATTTCTCTTCCACTTTGGGAATATTTCGGAAGGACAGTCATGTTTAATATAAATGCAAATATATCCTAACTAGAAAAAACTCTCCATGTTATTTTAGCTTTTCACAAATAAAAAAACGTTAAAAAATCTTACTTAGGATTTTGCTTACATTCATGCCACTCTCCTGAAAAGTATGTTCTCTTACACGGAAATTATAAAGAATATAAACATTACAATCTCTACTATTTTAAAACTTAAATATTGGTCAAAATATTTCCTTTTAGAACTGAAAGCTCAAATCTATGAACCTTTGAAGTAAATATTCAAGCTGACATATTTTAAAATGAAGCAAGGTATAAAGGGCTAAAGAACTCATGAGTCACCTCTTTCTCTCAAGTTCTTCTAACACAAAGGAAGAAAAAGGATTTTGTTGAAATTTTGTCATCATAGTTTTGTACTTTGGTTATACAGACTGACATGTAGTAAGTAAGTAATAATTATTGGGAGAGAATAAAAGAGAAATTAATTTGTTGAAATATACTTATTTCCAAGTAAAGCAATTTTTAAAATTTATTTAGTGACTCTGGAATATATTTCAATTGTCTCAGGATTTCTAATCGCTGCAGATTGCAGTACCATCTGACGTTTCTTTTTTTTTAATGTAGGATGTTTGTAATAATAAAACTTGCTTGGCTATGTGATAAAATTACCACTGCTTTAGAAAGGGTATCAAAAGGTTGTGCAGTCTGGTTTCTAGACAAGATTATATTCAGTTAGCCTGGATTGCAGATAATCTTTATTCTAGAATTCAGTCTGTTAGTGCCCTGATCCATTTCCTAAGACGCTTCACAATTTCTTCCCTGAATCTGGCTCAGGACTGTTACCGCTCTGAATTATTCTACTACCCCTGCCTCCACTTGCTGTCCCAATCACTTCCTAATCTGTTCCCTTATCTTTTGATTGTTGTAATAATGTTGAAACTGTTTCAGTAAGGCTGCAAATAACTTCTCATTTGCCAAAACTAATGGCTTCTTCCTGATTCTTGTCCTCCTGTGTCTTTGCACCCTGTGATACTGTTGAGTGTTCTCTTCTTTCTGTTCCCTCCTCCCTTGGCCTCAGTGACATTGGTTCTTCATGCTGCGATTGCTCTCTTTTAGTCCCCTCCAGGGAGATCTCATCCATTGCCATGGTTTTGACTTTCATTTATATGCTGTTGACTCCAGAATTTTTATCTCTATCACTGACATCTCTTTTGAGTTTCAGATCTTTAGTTCCAACGCTGAGTTGATGGACATGGGCTCTTGAACGTCCCTCAAGCATCTCGATCGTTATATGCTCCTATGCCAAATGCGCCATTTCACTACTCTTTACTTTTGCTTCAGGCATTCATCATCCTCCCACCCCCAACATTTAACCTGGAGGCCACAAAACCCTTTTTATCTCCTCTCTCTTTTGCTAAGAGTACTACCCACAATCAGTCAGTCATCATGTCTACCAGGAATGCTTTTCAAATGTTTCTCAAATCTGTCTTCTCCTTTGCATTCCTTTTTACAATTACTTATTCCCTCTTGCTTGTTATAACTGCTGGATAATTGATCTTTCGGCTTTCCATATTCTCTTACTCTAATTTAAACTGCACAATAACAGAATTTCAATCTTTCTAAAGGATCCAAATATGTCACTTTCCTGATCAAAAACTTTGGCCACTCCTT
The DNA here is from genome assembly GCF_037783145.1 of Equus przewalskii. Taxonomy (NCBI): domain Eukaryota; kingdom Metazoa; phylum Chordata; class Mammalia; order Perissodactyla; family Equidae; genus Equus; species Equus przewalskii. The sequence goes on along the minus strand of NC_091832.1, from coordinate 99,663,277 downwards.
GTCTTCAAGAAAAAGTCTTTCAGGTCTGGCCTGGTGGCGTCCTGGTTAAGTTTACAAGTTCTGCTTCGGCCGCCCGGGGTTCTCTGGTTTGGATCCCAGGTGTGGACCTATGCACCACTAGTCAAGCCATGCTGTGGCAGGCGTCCCACATATAAAGTAGAGGAAGACGGGCACAGATGTAGCTTAGGGACAGTCTTCCTGAGCAAAAAGAGGAGGATTGGCAGCAGATGTTAGCTCAGGGCTAATCTTCCTCGGAAAAAAAAGAAAGAAAAAAGAAAAAGTCCTTTTTCCTCGTATTTGAAGCCTTCCATGATCTGTCTTTACATATCTAACTAGGGTTATCTCTCAATAACTTTCTCCAAACTCTGTGTCTCATCTCCAGCTTTTACACATTTTAAACATTTCATTCACAATATTTTTCTTGGAGTGAGATATATTTAGCTAGTTTATTGAGAAGTCACAACTCATTGAGATATAAGCATAGAATAGCTTCATAGCTTTATTTTTTTCTCCATCATGCTCTCCGTTTTTCTCTACCACACCATCCTTGCTCTGGAGTGTCACCTCCTTAAATTACATTGACCGGCTTCTTAAATTGGAGATGATTTCAGTTTTCCAACAGTCTTATTTCATTTTAAGACTCAATTCTTATTCAAAGTTCTTTCATCCTCTTCGTATAAAATAGGCCTTGACTCCAGTGACTTCCCGGGGGAGGTGAGGATTGGTTTGTGCTCAGCTTTTCACACACTCCTCCCTCTCTGCTTCTTCCTTGCATTGGCTCCTCCATTGTGGGATGGAAGAGCAAGAGAGAAAAGGCAGATAACCTCTTATTTGCTTAGGAGAATTTCTTGGCCTTACTTGGCCCATTGTCTATGGGATGCTGGTGGTAAATGGTGGCTTCAGCTTCCCCCATTAACGAGGCTCCTTATGCCTCTAAAAGTCCTTAGAAAGTGTGCCAAATTTTCTGGTTGACTTCCAGCTGTTGGCATCATCATCAAACATTCTTCTGCTATGTGATCTCTTTCTTTCACCACTCTAGTGATCGCAATACAATTGCCCTCCAGCGCCAATTTGCACACTTGTGGGCATCTGTGGGAACCAGGATTTCAAGGGAGAGTGGCCTGGCCCATTCATTGTTTGGCCATCTTCCCCTCTATCACCTCTCTCCATTTATTTCTTCCCCGGTTTGGGTGGTAGAGGAAGACTGGCATGGAGCCCAGATGTTCCCCAGATGGCTAATAAGGAAACCAAAAGCTTGTATCCATTTCCTACATAGCCAGAGCAAGACTGGCAAAGACGTAGGCATCCCCAACATTCACAAGTTAGTGCTCCTTTCTCTAGTCCTTTGATAGCCTCTTTTTATGAAAACTACTCCACTAAAAGGGGACTTCTTAGTTCCTAACCCTGCACAGTCTATTATGGCAGCCATTAGCTACTTGTGGCTATTGAGTACTTGAAATCTGACTGGTCTTAATTGACGTGTACTGTAAGAGTAAAACACACATCAGGTTTCAAAGACAGGATGAGAAGAATGTACATTTTCTGAGTTTTAAAATATTTATTATATGTTAAAAATATTTTAGATATATAATTTTAGATACTATGTTATTAAAATTAATTCCACCTGTTTCTTTTTATCTTTATTAATGTGACAATGAGAAAATCTTAAATTAAATATGTGGCTCACATTATATTTCTGTTGGATAATATTGATATAGGGAATAGGAAACACCAATTAAACTCAACAGGAAACTACTGGGAATTCTGATAATTTAGAATATAGATACTCAGCATCTTTTGTTTTTAGCTTTTGATCTTTACTCACAAATCAGAGACCACAGGAATAATCCCACCAAAAGTAACATGGAAATTTCTTCTTCTTCTTCTTTTATTTTGGTGAGGAAAATTGGCCCCGAGCTAACATCCATTGCCGATCTTTCTCTTTTTGCTTGAGGAAGATTGTCTTTGAGCTCACATCTGTGCCAAGCTTCCTCTATTTTGTATGTGGCACACCACCACAGCATGGTTTGATGAGAAGTATATAGGTCCCAGGATCCAAACTTGTGAACTCTGGGCCATGGAAGCAGAGCACACAAACTTAACCACTATGTCCCCAAGCCAGCCCCTATTCTCCTTTTTAAAATCTATTGAAAAGTTTCCCTCTATTATACTATTCAGTCCTGAAAACATGGGTCAAGAATTGATTTGATCTGTATATTGGGCCAACTATTTATATTACCTACGATAGAGTATTTGATGAAAGTCAGGAGATATTTTTGAACTTGCAATCTTGAAGAGGACAGGAAAATATACACCATAATGGAAAGTAACCAATGTTAAGACTAAAAATCAACATATTATTAGGAAGTTTTGTGGTAAATTTTGATGAAATGGTACAAGTTGTTTTCATCATGCTTGTTAGTATTACCCAAATATTGCAATTATTTCTTTAAACTAATCTAAAAATACATCCTATCCTGCAGTTAAGTTTGACTTCAAGTTGAGTTCTACTTACTGCACTAAAAAACATTGTTTAAATCTACTTATGTGAATGGGGTGTTAGGTTATATTACTAAATGGAATGCCCGTGTTTCCTGTTTTTAAGTTAAAATGAAAACATTCTAAACATATATAAATATAAATTATCATTAACTATAGAATTTTAAGAATTTATCTCTTTAGAAAGCCATATTGAATAGTTATAAGAACAGCAGACTCTCTCAAGGTAACTTCTACTCTCTTATTACTGTCATTATGAAATATTTAAACACTTAAATGAAGTTGTCCTTTTCCTTCTGCCTAGATGTCATATCTTCTAGGTGAAGGAAATGTCTAAAAATACTCTCCTTCCCCATCTAATTGAGTGTATATGAGAGTATGCCATAATTGGTATTCTGATTGCACTCAGATTCCTCACCATACCCATTTTTGTTTCAATACTGTCATTATCATAGTTTTACATTATCATACTTAAAGCACTCAGGATATATGCAGGAAAGTTGTAAAAAGATAAGAGTTGTAATTGTGAGTCTTAGAAAAAATATACTTGAGCGTTTCTAAGGGGGACATTTAACCATGAAATAAAAATAGAAATAACTAATAATAATAGATGACAATTAAAACAAAGAATGTAAAGATAATCTTCCAAATCCAATGTGGAAAAGTTTGAAATTTTAATGTTATTGATCTAATCCATGTTATCTTCTGACAATAGTGGAAAGCTCCTATGTGTTCAAATTTCAACTAGATTTCAGATAGAAAGTGTGAAGATTAAGAAAAGGTTCAGGTTTTACTTTTTGTTTTTGTTTTGAAGGAATTTGTATTATAATGGGAGATTCTTTGAAAAAATAGAGCACACGATTGAGGCAGCTCTTTCATTCCTTTTCCACTACTATTTTGAACTGCTAACTGCTGACCACCAAACACTGCTTAACATTAAGTCATTTCTATTTAAAATGAATATTTTGGGGCTGGCTCTGGGTGTAGTGGTTAAGTTCGATGTGCTCCCCTTCGGCGGCCTGGGTTTGCAGGTTCAGCTCTCAGGCATGGACTTTCACCCCTAGTCAGCCATGCTGTGGTGGTGACCCACATACAAAATAGAGGAAAGTTGGCATGGATGTTAGCTCAGGGCTAATCTTCCTCAGGCAAAAAAGGGGAAATTTGGCAACAGATGTTAGCTCGGGGCCAATCTTCCTCAACAACAACAAATAAAATAAAATGAATAATTCTAGGAGCGCTAAAATCACTTTAAAATATACGTAATTTAAAAAATAATTGCAAGAGCCAGCCCTGGTTGCCTAGTGGTTAAGTTCAGCATGCTCTGCTTTGGTAGCCTGGGTTTGGTTCTGGGCCACAGACCTACACTGCTCCATTAGTGGCACAAGCTGTGCTTTGGCCCACATGCTAAAAAAGTACAGGAAGATTGGCACAGATATTAGCTCAGGGTGAATCTTCCTCAGCAAAAAAAAAAAAAAAAAGAAAAAGAAAAAAAGAGTAAGTACATAGATTTTATTCATGATAATACAGAGATATAGATATATATATATATATATATATATAATTTATACACACACATACATATACATGAACATTCTTCAAAACAAAAATTACATTATTTGGATCACTTCTGAAAAATAATCCAAACCTGTTCATAAGCCAAAGTGCCATAGGTTAAAGGAAATTGAGCATTTGTTAAATTTGGATAAACAGGGTAAAATATTGTGGTGTAGAATCAGAGAGACTGAAATGCAAAGAAAATAAAGTGAAATTGCATGGCTTCTTAATATCTGTAACAGGGCTGTAAAATATTAGGCCGACCAAAGGTCTATGAAACATCTGAGCTTTGTAGACATCTGAGATTGAGATCTCCATGATTATTACACACCATCTTCAAATTCCTATTACTTACCAAAGAAATATCTTGATTTTTAAAACATCTTTTAAAATTTGATTTTTAAAAAATTTGGCTAGGAAGGTTGGCCCTTAGCTAACATCCATTGCCTATCTTCCTCTTTTTGCTTGAGGAAGATTGTCACTGAGCTAATGTCTATGCCAAACTTCCTCTACTTTTGTATGTGGGAGGCCACCACAAAATGGCTTGATGAGCAGTGTATAAGTCCATGCCCAGGATCCGAACCTATGAACTCAGGCCCACCAAAGCAGACACGTGAACTTAACCACTATGCCACTGGGCCAGCCCCACCTGATTGTTTTTTATGTCCTTGGTCAACCTAAATATCTTAAAATGATACCTCCTCTTGAGGCTTGTTAAATAGTGAAAAAAATAATTTATGCCGTGGTTTAGCCTTCTCTCAGAAAAATCTTTAAAATGGGGTAAAATACTCATTTGGGGGAAATACTGATTGATGTTTCTTCAAGATAGGTGATTTACTAGATTTCATATTTATTTCCATCCTTTACTTCAGCAATTTTGGGCCTCAGTTTGATGATCCTTCAAAAGTGGTTGACAAAGATGCAGACTCCTGTTCGTGTGTACCTAGACTGGAGGGGATGTACTTATAGATTGGATATCAGAATTACCCTTGTAAGAAACAGATTTGATATTAATCCTTCATAGTTAACAAACAAACAAAATCCTCACTGTTATAGCACAAGGTGAGAGTGTAGCATCCCTTGTGGCAGCAGCTCATGGAAAGGACCTCCAGAATCAGTATTTTAAAATGCTCCTCAGTCATCCATTGATAGGCACTTAGGTTGCCTCCAAGTCTTGGCTATTGTGAATCCTGCAATGAACATAGGGGTGGATATATCTTTTCAAATTAGCATTTTCATGTTCTTTGGATAAATACCCAGAAGTAGAATAGGTGAGTGATATAGTATTTCTATTTTTAATTTTTTGCAAAATTTCCATACTGTTTTCCATAGTGGCTGTATCAATTTACATTACCACCAGCAGTGCATGGGGATTCCTTTTTCTCCATATCCTCTCCAGCTCTTGTTATTTCTTGTTGGAATACTCCTCAGCCGTAAAAAAGACAAAATCATGCCATTTGCAACAACATGGATGGACCTTGAGGGTATTAGATTAAGTGAAATGTAAGATGGAGAAATACAATTACCATATAAATTCATTTATATGTGGAAGATAAACAAACACATAGATACAGAGAACAGGTTGGTGGTTACCAGAGAGGAAGGAGATGGGGGAAGGGCAGAAAGGGTAGAGGGGCACATATTTATGGTGATGGATGGCAACTAGACTTTTGGTGGTGAATGCAGTCTATACAGAAGTGGAAACATAATGATGTACACCTGAAATTTATATAATGTTCTAAACCAATGATAAATAAAATAAAATGCTTCCCTAGGAAATCTGATGTAGCCAATGGAAACGAGTCCTCAATCCACTTTGAGGAATCAGTCCTATAGGTACTTTACATTCTGGTTTAGTTTTAAAAATTGGCTCCTTAGAAATTCACACACCTAAGATTTTGCTTTCTGTCTTGGTACTTATGAAAATATCTTAATATACTACATTATTGTTATTGGTAACTTCAAAGTTAATATTAATATTTTTACTTTTAGTTTTTATGTATTCAGTGATAATCTCCTCATGCTTGATAGAATATACTCTCTTATTTCTGGAATGCTTTGAAATCAACCAGGTTAATTTAGGCACTTGAAACTATTTATAAACAAATAATAGCTTCTGTATTTAAAGTGAACTCATCAATTCCAATCTGTAAATATTAGTAATCCTTTTCCTCTTCTTTGTCCACTGCTATTTCCTAGATAAGTCTAACAATCTCCTAAGAAGCCCCCTGGCCCCGGTATTTCATTATTTGTTATAGTTGGTTCATAAAATGTCTTCCTAGGAGGGCTGGGGAGAGGGGATTCATCCCTTTTGCTGAGCGCCTCATCCGTGATAGCCTGGCACTCATAAACCTTAATGATATGAATTCAATTTACTTTATTAGTCCCACGTCTCAACATTCAATTCTCCCAACTCAACATGCTCAATTGGACTTCCATGCTTTTATTCATACCGTTCCTACTGTCTAGCATGCTCTTCCTTCTAGATTCTTTGTGCTTAAGATTTACAAGAACCAACTGAAACGCTGTTTCATCTGATACTACCAGAAGGAACGTTTTCCCCACCCCCATATAGTATTTTGAAAAATACATAGATTTTTAAGTAATCACATTACATTGTGGTCATTAATTTATATGTTTTAATGTGACCCAGATCAGAGCATCCTCTGTAGTAGAATGACTTCTTGGGTCTTAGGTAAAATACAAATAAAAGACAATAATTTTATATACTTCATGCTGTCCACTGTGCCTTGTGATTATACAGCACCATGGCCTAAGTCCTGGTTGAAGAAGTTGATTTCACAACAGTTTTATTTGTCTCAGAGTTACAATACAGGCTCCATTCTTCTCCCAGTTTCATGCATCCTCCTCATTGTAACTGCTCCAATTATTTGCAAGGGAAACTTGAGGTGAATCTATTACTGTTTGTATGGCCCTAGATGTCATCTTCCTTGCCACTCCCTTAACTTTCATGAGATTGAAATGCGATGACTTGAATATATTGAAAAACTTACTTTGCATATGGTTCAGGGGAAGTTGTCTCTAGTTTTACATCAGGGGAAACTAAACTCTATGGAAGATAAAGACTACAGTTGAAATATTCTAAAGCAGTATGGACAAAGGAAAAGGTCTAAAAGAGAGAAAGGAAGCCATTATGCAAACACAAAGTCCTTTTGGTAGAGGTAAGATTCAAAGGCTTTTTCTTCCATCTGAGTTCCCTGCAAATCTGTTAAAATCTTAGGACTCCATCACGTGAAAGAGTTAAAATTAGGTTTCTCATTTCTGAATACCTTGAGGAGAGAACTATGGAGTATTCATATTTGAATATCCCCAAAGGTAGAATTCCTAAAAGATGGCAGTCAGGCTCTTCATATATAAATGTTTATTGAATGAATGTAATATGGAAAAAAATCCTAATTTTAATATTATCTATTTATTACCAAATACTTGACTTATTACATAATGTTATTGTATGCACACATTCCTCATATTATATCAGAAATCACTGAAGGAGATCAGAAGGCCACAGCCTTTCAAAAGTGATTTAGGACTTTTGCTTCCAACTGTAGTGAAATGGGCAATTTGGATCATCTCTTCTAGTAAAAATAAAAATTCTGAGAAAATTTGTAAAATATCTTAAAATCATTGAAGCTGTGAGAAGATAGTGAAAAGCTCAATAAAATAAAAGCAACTTGGCAAGTATATCGAAACATGAAAGAGGAGGGAAAGAAGAAAATGTTAGGAATACAAAAGGGAAAATATAGACATACAGCAGATTTAAAATACTAGAATATACTTTATCAACTTATACCAATACATTTGAAAACCTAGGAAAAGGGGAAAATTTGTAGAAAGTCATAAATTAATAATACTTGAGGGGCTGGCCTGGGGGCACAGCAGTTAAGTTCACACGTTCCACTTCTTAAACCGGGGTTCACCGGTTTGGATCCTGGGTGCGGACATGGCAACACTTGGCAAAAAGCCATGCTGTGGTAGGCATCCTATGTAGAAAAAAAGGTAGAGGAAGATGGGCATGGGTGTTAGCTCAGGGCCAGTCTTCCTCAGCAAAAAGAGGATTAGCTCAGGGCTAATCTTCTTCTTCTTCAAAAAAATAATAATAGTTATATTTGAGAATCTAAATACATTAATAACTATGGAAGAAATGAACATGGTCATTAAATATCTACTGTCACTTCCATCTTCTCCCGCCTTCCAAATGTATCAGCTTCTTTGTGCCCAGACACTTATTCTTCTGACTACATGGAACTCTATTCCACACAGTCTTAATGTGGCAGAATCTACTTCACAGTCAAATCTAAGTTCAAATATCATTACACAAAGAAATCTCATCTGGCTATAGTTTCTAATGTTGTACTATCTCTGTTGTCAGGTCTCTCTTCATTGAGTTGATGCTTGATTTTCTTCACAACTTTTGACATTATCTAAAGTTAATTTTTAAACTTGTCTCTTTACTTGTATATCACGTCTTGCTCTACTCAAATAGTGCTACGAAAGCAAGGACTTCATCAGTCTTTGCCATTACTTTATCACTAAGACTTTTATCCCTAGATAATATACTCTGGTACATTCTAAGCACGTAATAAATATCTATTTATTGAGAGAACTTCAATTAAAGTAGGAAACATGAGGACCTTTGAGAAAATTGCCATTATACAGCATTATAGTGAAGAGTCTAGCCAAGGAAATAACACAAGAAACAGTAACAATAGATATAAATATTGGGAAAAATTGGATATAAATCATTATTTGCATGTTATTATCATCAGTTAGGAAAAAAACACAAAAAATTAATCCACAGCTGTGGAACCCAGTAAGAGAGTTTGTCAAGATGGAAAAAATCAAAACACAAACAAAATCAAATTTTTTTCCAGTAACAATAATAAATTAGGAAATGCGATGGAAAAGCATAGCATTCTCAATAGCAACAAATATTCCAAAGGACCTAAGAGTAAGCCTAAGAAGAAATGGAAAGAATTTTCTGGAAAAACTGAAAACCTTTGCTGATAGCTATAAAAAGTCCTAAATAAATGGAGAGGTATTCTATCATTACAGGTAGAATGACTCATTATTTTCAGACTCTTCACATTAATTTGTAAGGTTAATTCAATTCCAAGAAAAGTAAGGACAGTATTCTTCACAGTACTTGAAAACTGATTCTAAAATTCATGCGAATAATAAATATGCAACGACAGCCAAAATAGCTAAAAAAACAAACTTAATGGTGACTGATCAGTATGCCCTATTGAAATGTAAATATTTTGTAAAGCTATATAATTGTAGTGTCTTGACGCAACAACACACAAATACGAGTCTAGAAATAACCCACCCAAATCGATGGATGAGTAAATAATAAAGATAATCTTTCAAATGAATGAAAAAATAACGCAGATAGCCTTTCCAATGAATGAAGAAATATAGACTAGTCTATAAAAAATATTGGTGTTACTATCCAGTATATAAAAAGCATTCATGCAAGAGATTAAGGAAATTATTGATAAGGAAATTATAAATAACCAAATAGAAAATCGTAGAAAAATATAACAAAGTACACACAAGGATAATGGCAAAGGGCAATATATGAAATTAAGCACAATTTATGCAATAATCAAGGGCATATAAGTTGAAACAACAAATAATCAGCACAATTATTCTGCTTGATCTTCCCTGCTTTTGGAGACTTTCCTCCTGTTTTGTGATTTGGAGTTTTAGCTAGCTCTTCGTTTCACTGAAGCTTGATATTCATCTTTTCTAATTCTCCTTGTAAGTTTGAGAAGATTTCTAAAAGTGCAATAGAAATTGCCAAACTTACTCCACTATTTTAAATTGGCAAATCAAAGTATTATTCTTGATCTTTTAAAGTTGATAATTAAATATTGATTACTTCAATTATTAAAAGAAAACAAAAAAGCTGACTTATAGATTAAGAATTATGTTTAGCTAAAAAATTGACTGAAGACTTGGTAGTCTTAGTTTGAAAGTATACTAGAATATAAATACAAAAGTTAATTGTGGTGTCATTTGTGCAATTCCTAAAAAAGTTATTTCTCTAGAATTCTTAATACCTCTTTTAGATCATTTTAAGCGATACTAGAAAAAGGAATGCATTTATAATTAAAAAATTAGCTTAGTACTTCAATGCATAAAACTGTTTTAACGCAAATATGAAATTTAGGGCTTATTAATTCAGTGTTATTACATTTTAATTCAGATTCTTTTGTACACATTTAACAATATGGATCACCTACTGTCTAAGAGAAACGCAGAAAATCCATTATAGGTGTGTCAGATTATCCACAGAAAGTTTACTTTCCTTTTAGTAGTAGCAAGGGAGCAAAACAAACTAATAGATATAAGATGTCAGGTAGTAATTGCATTTGCCTCCAAATAACCCGTCAAATTCCAATAAATATCGAAAACAAGTAGTCTTTCTGAAAATGCAGTAGTTAGGGAGCTGCGATTAAAGTCATTATTAGATTACTTTTTATTGTGGTAAAAAACACATAACATGAAGTCTACTCTCTTAATTTTTTAAATGTATAGTACAATATGGTAGACCATATGCACATTGTTGTACAGCAGGTCCCTAGAACTTTTTCGTTTTGCATGACTGAAACTCTGTATCGATTGAAGAACAACTCCCCGTTTCTCCCTCTCTCCAACCCCCGGCAGCCAACATTCTATTTTCTGTTTTTAAGAGTTTGGTACTTTAGATACCTCGCATAAGTGGAACCATGCAGTATTTCTAATTTATGTGACTGGCTTATTAAACTTAGCATAAAGTCCTCACAGCTTGTCCATTTGTCATATATATCAGAATTCCCTTCTTTTTTAAGGCTGACAAGTATTTCATTGTATGCATAAACTACATTTTGTTTATCCATTCATCCATCGATAGACATTTAGGTTGTTTTCACCTCTTGGCTCTTGTGCGTAATGCTTCAGTGAACATGGGAGTACAGTTATCTTCTGATTTCAAGATCCTGATTTCAATTCTTTTGGGTAAATACCTAGAATTAGGATTGCTGGATCATATGGTCATTCTATTTTTAATTTTTTGAGGAACATCTATACTATTTTCCATAATGGCTGCCCAATTTTCCATTCTAGTCAACAATGCACAAGACTTCTAATTTCTCTACTTCCTTAACAACATTTTCTACTTTCTATTTTTTTGTAATGACCATCCTAACAAGTGTGATATAATATCTCATTGTAGTTTTTGTTTGCATTTACCTAATGATTAATGATGTTGGAAATAGATCACGTTCGTTCGTGTTTCAGCGATAAAGGAAGAACAAACAACCTACAGCTGAGAATTGCATTATTCTCAGAAAAGATTCTTATACGAGGTTCATAGGTCAAGAATTCCATCTGTTGTTTTCATAAACTGAATAGACAGAAAAGTGAATGTTTAAAAATATTTTTTTAACAATAAGAATTTAAGCTTAGATACAAACATTACATTTTACTTCAGTTTTGTGTTTCACTGACTGTATATTTTCTTTGTAAACTTAAATTACACATTAAACATTGGCAATGGCCTTCTATTTTTAAAATAATAACCATTTTCCTTTTAAAGATAGAATATAACTATTTCTATCAGTTAGATAATTGGATTTTAGTTTCTATCTCTGGGCATGGGCTAGAGTTTGATGCTTTTTTTTTTTTTTTTTTTTCAATTTTATGTAGAGAAGTGTGCAGCTCCATGAAAAGTGATAACAAAAATAATAGGGCAGTCCTGGTTGGGAGGAAGCATTTTCTTTTTCAGGAATCAATAGGAAAAGAGAGTGATCCTATTTTTCACCGGAGGCAAATCGCCATTACCAAAGAGAAGAGTGCTCATCTCGTAGGGGCAGCAGTGACACATACTTCCATCAGGCACTATTCAAGGTTGGGAGCAATACCCGATACTGGGGAGAGGCTAATTAAATTAAAGCTGTGGGAGAGTGACAAGATGACCGACTGCAATCTGAGTGCTCCAAAGCCTTTCCCTTTCCCTTCCGTTTCAGCCTTGCTCAGTCTCTTCTCTTTAGCATCTCACTCACATGCTTAATATCTGGTGTGCGATACCTGGTTCCTTTTGGCCTTCTTGTTTAAGCTGCAATGTGAATATTTGGCTTGTTCTATGACTGATGAGCGCAGCAGGAAAGATATGTAATCGCTTTGACTATGCAGCGGTAAATGTATACTCCCTTTGGAAACTCAGCTTGCTTCATTTAGACCCAAACATGCTAGGCAGATGCAGATTATCAATTCACAGCATATGAAACAAGTGAATATCTATCTCTTTTATGTTCTGTTTTTAATGTAATAGCAAACTAACATCTGTTGTTCTGAGCATCACAAATCTGTTCTTTTCAATGTAAAGGTTTGCTGAGCATTGATATTTTACTAAGAATAGGATGCGTGTGGCAATTAGACTACACCACATTTTTTTGTCAATTCCAATGTTCTTTGGAAAGGTCATTGTGTGTGTGACCTACTGAGCTGTATTGCTATGATAGATATAGTTACAAAGTAAAACCATTTAACTGATAATGTTCCGGGGAATAGGTAAAGGAATAGAGATAAGAACAAAGGTGACTGGTTTTTAAGAGATAATCCTGTATTGTCAATAACATCTCATACATGCTTCGAGTCTGGTCTTTACTGAGCACTTTTTTTCCAGATAAGAAATGCTACTCAAAACTCTGAATGAATGGCTGCTGTGGTAATGTTTGTTGTATCTGCGAGTCTTTTCTAGCTATCAAGATAGACCCGTGAATGAAAGTAATAGCATTAGAGTCTTTCTCTGAACCACAGAATCATAAGGTTGCAAGGTTTCTAAGTGCAGTAAAGAAATATTAGAATAGATATAACAGGAGAACTCATGAGTTTAAAAAATTTTCACTTTAACATCACTAGTTTTATTTTTAAGGGGAAGTTAGCTCATTTGTTTAGACAGTGATGTAAATAAGTCTACATAACGTACTCCTGTTAATTTATTTTTCTGATGGAAAATTGTTGGTTGCAGTGCGTGCCTTCATGTTTTGCTGGCATTAACATTGCTGGCTGCAAAAAGGACACAGTGAAGTTTTGTGACTTAGGGACACATAGCATCACATTGAGAAAAGCCAACTCATCATGCATCTTCTGCATCATCCATATGTTATCTTAGAAAAATCAAAATGCTAGAGAAAAACCAAACACATTTGAATACAGAATAAGACAATAATAATAATTCTGTTATTCTTGGTTCCAATATTTCATCTCAACTGACAACTCTCAATTTGAAGTCCATTTAAGACAGAATATAATTTTTAAAGGCACAATAAATGATCTATTTTTCATTTGTAAGAAAAAAAGAACTATTACTCAATGGGAATTTTAAAAAATAGAATCTCTCATTAGTAATAACACCTGAGCTGTGGCTTTGGGCATTATGTCCTGCTGTCAGTCCATTTTCAACCCTACAATTCAATAGCTTTTTTGCTAAAAATTCTCTTCTATCTAACAGCTTGTGTGTAGAGTACAATGTGTGTACATACTCATATACTCAGGAGAATTGTCAATCATGAACTTTATAAAGAATTTGGAGAGTTAACCTAAACAAGAATATGTTGGAATTTTCATTCTTTGATTTAATCAATAAAAATGAAGCACCTATTATGCCACAGTGTAAAATAATAGTAATAAAAAAAGTCAAGAATTTGGCACTGTATTTCTGAGGTTTCCAAAGCTGTCAAGCATTCCTGTTGAGAATGATTGAATCTATCAAGATATAAAAAGCAGCTGGGGACATCTGAAGTGGCGATTTATATTTTGTGCAACCCTAGCCAGAGATGTGAGCAGCAGCATGAAATGGTAAAAAGATGCTTAAATCAAGCCAGGATGCTCAAAAAGCTATCAAAAAGACACCTTTGTACAAAATGGGTATTTTAATACAATTAAAGATACGGCTGTTCGGATGAGATATTGACAATTTCAGTTAATGCTTATTTAAAAAACTAGAAATAACATTCAATATTTAGATTACCTTTATTTACATTAATTTTGAAATATGTAATTAGTGGATATTACATTGATTTATGTTTTAAAGATGACTCAGTGGAAAATAGAAAATGTAGCATTGCATAAATTAATGTTTATTCAATTGACAAGCGCTCGATTTGGGCAGAAGAGCATCTTCATCGGGGGTAAATGACTCTTGGTGGGGAGGGAAGGAGGAAGGAGCAAGGGAATCTTTGATTTTAAAAATATTTTACCTACAGATTATGGTAGAACTTAGTGCCCATTGTGGTAATTCATTTTGAAGAATAGATCAAGGTTCTTGGAAGCTATCTCTGTGCATTCTCTTAAAAATACAAAACCAAATTTAGCAAAATGCTGGAAAGAATGCTTTCCATTAGGGTACCCAAACTCTATTTGCTCAGTATTTAAGTGTTTGATGTATGGAGATTCCAAGTTGCTGTCTGGAACTTATATGCTCATGTAACAAGTATTCCTATACTTTGAAATGTTGTGTAGTTCTTTTTTTTTCAATGTGAGCTAAATATTTTGTATAAATAATTATATCAGCTCTAACTCTGCTTTTATAAATGATACACTGAAAAAAATTGCATAAAGACTTTCCCAAAACATTGAATTATTAAGTACCATTAATACCTGATTTGCCAAAATTTCAGCCATGGTGTATTCAATAACAGGGTTTTATACACCTGATTTCAAAGTGGAGTAAATTCTCAATTACCTTGAATGGATCATACTTGAAATTGTTTCTTCCATTACCCAGCTTGTTGGTATTATTATGGAGTAATTGTGTAAAGCTATAATTATTTATGAACTGTGAAGTAGAAGATAAATTGAAATGGCTTTTTAATTTTTCAAGATTTTCTCTTATATTAATTGTTGTCTGTGTTGGAAATCTGCAAGCATGCTGGTCTGTATGTATCATTCTATAGTTCGGAGGTTTTTAACCTGTTCTCCGTCATGACATGGAATGGATCTGACTGATGAATTTGTAAACTGGGGTTGAGGGCAGTTCTCCAGGGCAAAACCTGTAAGATCAGTCCCTTTTTTCTCACTAAAGAAAGCAAATTGAATGCAACCAAGGGAGGGTGCTGTATAAGAATAACCTTGAGCCATGCTAAAACAATGTTTTATAGTAAAGTAAATTATCTCATAAATTTTGACACTTCTAGTATTGTTAAGGACAGATTATTTATGGTATACCATTGCATTATGACACTGGATGAGAAGTTCTGATAAAATTGTCCATGGTTTTTCCTTTGACATTCTTATGTCACTTTTGATTCTTGGCTGCTATGGTTTGGCATGGTATGTAGTCTAATTTAAAATAATAGTCAGACACACATTTGGAATAGCCTGGTCAGCCAGAATATGCTGCTGTCAGAATACTTCAGCAAAAAGATTCCTTTTTATTGTCCGTTAAGGTAACATTTAATTTACTGTGGCTTTTCTTTTCTGAAGGTTGTCCAAGGTTTCTCCAAAAGTGAACATGCATCTATCTCAAAGGTCTATTATTCACAGAAAGAATTTAAATACTAGCAAACTTATAGAGTAACTCCAATTAAGTTGAATAAATACCGAGTTCTTGACCTTGAGGGAGTCACAGTGGATTGGAAGTAAGCATAATATAAGGTGTGACACAACGTGTGTGTTGGAGGAGGTCATCAAGAGGACATGACCGCCAGTTGACCCAAGAGCTGGACCCAGGCAACTGGAGGGTCCCCACCCTCTCTCCTGCCCTTGGAATGTACATTCCACTCACCATTCTCACACTAGGAACTGTTTCAAGGACACAGACTTCAGAGAATAATATGTTGCTGAGACCATCTGGACTGAATACGTGACTGAACCTAGTTAAGGCCACTTGAGATTCTGGTGGGCAGGGCAGAGATTTACTCATCTTGCAGCACCTAAGACAGATGATTTTTTTCTATTGTTTTCTTATTTTCAATTTCATTGGTTTAATCTATAATTTTTATTATCTTTTTTTCTGTTTCCTTCAAGCTTAAATTGCTTTTCTTTCTCTAGTGTCCTATCATGGAAGCTTAGGGTATTAACTTTAAATTGATTTAATTTCTAGTATATGCATCTAATGCTATGATTTTCACTCTAAGCAATGCTTTTGCTGTATCCTACAATTTAAACATTTTTTTTATTGTAGTAAAGCATACATAACATGGAATTTACCATTTTAATTATTGTTAAGTGTATAATTCAGTCTGGGGGTCTAGCAGTTAAGATTTGGCACTCTCACTGCCAAAGTCTGAGTTTGTTTCCTGGTCAGGGAGCCATACCACCCACTGTCAGTTGTCATACTGTAGTAGCTGTATGACAGCTGTATGTCATACTGTGGTGGCTGTATGTGGTGTGTTGTTCTGATGCTGAAAGCTATGCTACCAGTATTTCAAATACCAGACGGGTCACCCATGGTAGCTAGGTTTCAGCAGAGCTTTCAGACTAAGACAAACTAGGAAGAAGTACCTGGTCACCCACTTCCCAAAAAAATTGGCATGAAAACTCTATGAATGCCAGCAGAGCATTGTCTGAGATCGTCCCCGAAGATGAGGGAATGGCACGAAAAACATGGGCAGGGTTCCGCTCTGATGTGCAAAGGGTTGCTAGGAGTTGGAATTGACTTGATGGCACTAACAGCAAAATATATAGTTCAGTGACATTAGGTACATTCACATTGTTGTGTAATCAACACTACTATCTAACTTCACAGTTTTTCTTCATCTCAAACTGAAACTTTGTGACCATTAAACAGGAACCTCCCTATCTCCTCCTACAGCCCCGGGAAACCACTGTTATATTTTTCGTCCTGGGAATTCAACTATTCTAGGTACCTCATATAAGTGGAATCATACCATGTTAATTCTTTTGTATCTGGCTTATTTTACTTAGCATAGTGTTTTGTTCAAGTTTCATCCATTTTGTAGCATACATCACAATTTCATTCCCTTTTAAGAGTGAATAACATTCCGTTGTATGTTTATACTACATTTTGTTTGTCCATTCATCTGTAATTGGACATTTGGGCTGTTTCCACCTTTTGGCTGTTGAGAATAATGTTGCCATGAACATGGTGTGCAAATATCTGTTTAAGTCCCTGCTTTCAGTTTTTTTTGTTATATATCTAGAATTAGAATTGCTGGTATATATGGTAATTTTTTGTTTAATTTTTTACAGAACTGTCACAGTCTTGCTACAGCAGCTATATCATTTTATATTCCCACCAGCAATGCACAAGAGTTCCAGTATCTCCACATCCTCACTGGCAGTTTCCTTGATAACAGCCATCCTAATACATGTGAAGTGGTATCTCATTGTGGTTTTGATTTTCATTTCCCTAATAATTAATGATGCTAAACATCTTTTCATGTGCTAGTGGTCATCTGTATATCTTCTTTGGAAAATATCTATTCAAGTCCTTTTCCTGTGTTGTAATTGGATTGTCTTTTGTTGTTCATGTTGAGTTTTGGGAGTTATTCATAAATTCTGAATACTAATCCATTATCAGATACATGATTTGAAAATATCTTCTCCCATTCTGTGAGCTGTGTTTTTATTTTGTTTATAGAGTATTCTGGTGCACAAAACTTTTTAATTTTGAGGAAATCCAACCCACCTATTTTTTTCTTTTGCTGCCTATGCTTTTGGTGTCATATTCAAAATCAGTGCTAAATCCAATGTCAGGAAGTTTTTTCCTATATTTTCTTTTAAGATTCACTGTTTGCTTTTCCTCATTCTTTTTTATTTTTGCTCCGACTTCGTAATTTCAAATGACCTGTCTTCAGGTTTGCCGATGTTTTTTTCTGCCTGTTTGAGTCTGCTGCTGAATCCCTATAGTGAACTTTTCAATTCAGTTATTGCATTTTTCCATTGACGGATTTCTTTTTGGTTGTTCTTTTAATACTTTGTATCTCGTTGGGGATATTCTCATTTTGTTCATGTATCATTTTCCTGATTTCTTTTAGTTCTTTGTCTATGTTTCTCCTTAGCTATTTGAGTATATTTAAGACATTTGTTTTAAAGTCTTTGTCTAGTAAGTCTGATGTATGTGTTTCTTTAAGGATGATTTCTGGAGGATGACTTTGTTTCCTCGAATAGGCCACATTTCCTTGTATGCTTTATGATATTTTGTTGAAAATTGGGCATTTGAAAAAAATAGCCTCCTCTTCTAGTCTTTGTAAACTGGTGAGGTAGACTTTTACTAATTACCAGGCCCCTGAGCCTTGAGATTAGCCCAGAGTGAAGACTTCAGGTCTTATGAGGTCTTTTCTGGACATATATCTCATCTGGGCCTGTGTGTGCTTTTTTCCTCCCCAACTGCTTTTAAATGCCTTAATCTGTCAAAGAGTCTCACTCCAGCTTCTTTTGGGGCCTTAGATATCCTACTGTACTGCTATGTCCATAATCTCTTACACCAAGCATCTATGGATCTATAGTCCCCCTGCAGTTTTTATGTGCTGGGGTGCCCTTCAATGCCTTCCATGGATTCCAGCCTGAGATCCAATCTATGCTGCCATTTCCTGTCTAAGCACCATGTCAGGTGGACAGAAATCAGACTGTCAGGCAGCCCACAGATAGATTAGAATGCTTTAAATAAATTCTGCTCTGCTCCTTCCATCCTGAGGGAGGGAATGGGAATTGGGCTACTTCCTCCTGACTGTGCCACACCGTGCCAGGGAAGGGGTAGAGAAAGGTCAAGCAAAAATGCCACAAAAGTTCCTATCCTTTTGAATGTGGCTTTTTTAAATTGGGCATTCACATTCTTACTGTGGATCTTTGGTTTCAAGAGCTCCTATAAAGTTATCTTAGTGAGTCAGTAGTTGTTCATTTGATGTTTCAATGGGAAAACAATTACCTGGAGCTTCCTACTCTGCCATCTTGCTGACATCACTCCTGATGAGGGATTTTTGTTTTTGTTTTTGTTTTTTTATTTTTGGCATTTATCTTCTTTGGTGTTCCTTAAGCATTTTGGATTTGTAGTTTGGTGTTTTTCATTAATTTTGGAAACTTTTGGCCATTATTATTTCAAATAAGTATTCTGTTCTCTTCTTCTGTTCTTCCAATTAGATGTATGGTACATCTTTTGAAATGGCCCCACAGTTCTTGGGTGTTCCATTTTGTTTTGTTTCTTTTTTTTATCTTTGCATTTCAGTTTGGGAAGCTTCTGTTGACTTATCTTCAAGTTCACTGATACTTTATTCTCTTGCATCCTTTTTCACAGTTTTTATTTTAACCCATTTGTGCATATAAATTCATCCACGTAAACAAAAGAAATTATCATCTAATTCCAGGAAGAAAAAAACCTATTATGATTATAAGTGGAGTTGATATTGGAAACATCTAGTGAGGTTTTGCTTTATCTCGTTCTCAGGGAAGTTAGTTAAATTCTCCAACTATGATACTGAATTTTTCTATTTTTCTTTAGTTTTGTCAAGTGTTCTTTATATTTTTTAAAGCTCTATTATTAGGTATACTCTCATTTAGAAGTGTTAGATCTTGCTAGTAAATTGAACCTTTGGTCTTTATATAGGTATGTTTTTTACTACAAGTAATGTTTTCTGCCTTAAAGTCTATTTTGTGTTATATACATATAACTATCAGTTTTTTTTGGTTTTTATTTGCCTGGCTGTATTTTTAATCTTTTTATTTTGAGTTTTTCAATATTCATAATTTTTACATCTCTTTATAGTACACAGCATACAGTTGGATTTTTAAAAATCCATTTATCTTCCAACTGAACTAAAGCATTCAGCCTAATCATTTATATAATAATTACTAATATAATTGGATTTATTTTGACCATCTTATTTTGTATTTTTGTCTCAGATTTTTCCATTTTTCCCCTTATTTTTGTCCTATGTTGGATATATTATTTTTATTTTATTTTATTCTTTTTCTGTGCTTGTTTAGAGGTTACTTTAGAAATTTTTACATGCATACCTATCAATATCTGTACCCTCCTCTCAAAAAATATACCACTACATACTTCATAGCCTTATTTTTGAGTGTGTTTTAGTTTGTTCTTATCTTTTTTCTGTCCTGACAAGACATTATTATTATCATGCTATGAAGTCAATATTCTCATCTCATTATTTTTATTTCAAAGATAGAGTTGATAGAGTAATTGGAATATAACTTAAGGCCATTTAATTGAAAATATTTTGATAATTTTTATAGGATTAGTGCAAGAGGTCCAGAATAAGAGTGTTATAAAAAATAAAATATAAGGAATATGAGTTCAGTTTAGAGGGAAAACCATTGACTAGTTAATAAATGGTGCTGATACAAATGACCGTCAGAGAAAAAAGTTAAAGTGGAAATTTCCTGTTCAAACTAGGGATGAAAAAAGAACATCTTAACCAAGACCAAAAGTTCATAAGCTATATGAGAAAGAAAACATATGATGAGTCTGTCAAAGGTATTTGTCACTTATGTTACTGTGCTTTTAATTTCTAGAATTTCCTTTTGATTCTTAGGGTTACCATATCTCTGCTTACATTACCTATCTGTTCTTGCATGTTGTGCACTTTCTCTATTAAATCTATTAGCATATTAAATATAGTTTTTAAAAATTCTCAGTCTGATAATTCCAATATGATGACTGCTCTGTCTCTTCATACTGAATTTCTCTTGCCTTTTTCTGTGACTTGTAATTTTTTGATGACAGCAGGATATAATGTATTGGGTAATAAGTACTGAGGTAAAAAGTCTATAATCTCATGATTTATGTTAATACATCTAGGAGTTGGGCTATGTTTAACATTTATTTTAACTATAGGAACCAGGCTTCAAATTCAAAAACAAATGTCCTTGTTTTTATCCCTACTGTTGGTTATGGTGCTTTCCTATACACTGCTCCTAGAGAGAATCTATGTCTTACAGCTTTTTCAGCTTTAACCTGCTGTTATTTCCCTTCTGACTTACTCTCATCTTCAAACTATGTCCTATCTCTAAACCAGATGAGCTACCAGGTACGGATGAAATATTGGGCTCTTTGCAAAGAAAACTGATGCTAAACCTTCTTCTCCATGAGCAGTGTAATTGACCAGTGAGGAAAGTAATGAAAGGCAGCAGATTCCTTCATGAACTGGATACTGAGATATCTTTGAACTTTGGGCAATGTTTAGAATACATTTGTTTGAAGTCTAGGTGTTTCTCACTCTTTATAATAGATTCCTACATTAAATAGCCCCCAATAATCTTGCCTCTGGGTATTCACGCCTGTACTGGGAGTCTCCAAGACCACTCTCAGCACTCAGGCTTGATGATTTGTTGCAAGGACTCATAGACACTGTTCTCCTTATGATTGCTGTTTACTACTGGGAGAGGATACAGATTAAAATCAGCAAAGGAAAAAAGGTATATGAGGCAAAGTCTGGGAGAAACTATGTGTAAGCTTCTAGGTGTCTTTGCCCAATGGAGTGGCATGGACATGCTTATTTCTCCCAGAGACAGTGTGTGACAACACATAAGTAGTGTTAACAACTAGGGAAGCTCACTTGAGCCTGGGTGTCCAGTGTTTCTGTTGGGGGTTACTCACATAGGCATGCGGTACCTGTGTGACTGATCTCAGCTATTCAAATTCCATCCTTCCAAAGCAAAAACAGGCCTTCTCCATAAATAACATTTGTTAGCATAAACTATATGATCAAACTGGCCCATGGCCTCAGGCATACAAAAACAGTTGTTCACCAATAAAGGCATTATTAGCATAAATTATCTCATCAAAGTGGTACACTGTGATATAAGGCCTCAGGCATACAAAAACACTCCTATTAGCCAGAATATTCCAAGGGCTCAGAATTCTTCTCCCAAAGCCTGATCCTAAAAGTAAGTCTTTCTTGAGAATGTGCAGGGTTTATGAAATCCAGGTCTGCTGAGTTAACCCTTTTCCTGCACACCGCCTTTATGTGGTTCCTTCCCATATTGACTCTGTGCTTGGCCATGTGACTTGCTTTGGCCAATGGGATATCAGCAACTAAGACATAAGCAGTGGACTTGATAAGTGCTTGTGCTTGCTTTCTCGGAGTGCTGCTGCCATGTTAAGAAGCCAATAAAGAAATATGGGGAGAAATTTTCAGCAATTCCATCTGAATTATGAGAGATAATGACTTATTTTTGTTTTAAGTCACTAGGTTTTGGAGTAGTTTGTTATATAGCAAAAGTTGACAAGATAACTGATACACAAATTGATTCCAGAAGTTGAACGAATTCCAGAAGGCAGCTGATTGATTGGACTAAGTTTTCTCTATGATGCCCATGAATCTGACCTCTAACTATTCCCAAGCCTTGTGTCACACTTTCATCATTAAAAGTCTCCTCAACCTGCACCAGGACAGTGAGAGAGAGGATATGGCTTCTGTAATAGTGAGAAGTGGCCATTTCCTCCCACTTCTACCTCAAGGGAGATCAGGGAAGAGGGTGTTGGCTACCAAACAGTCAAAAAGAGAAATATGTTTGGTAGAGAAGGTGATGACCACATGATAGTATCCATTGAGGCAACCATCTCATCCCTTCAAACCTAAAGTCTAATTGAGATAATCCAGGAAACGATAATGGTGTTTCAATCTTGTTCATAAAACAATAGTGTGACACAGCTTGATGACATGATATGTTTCCTTCTTGGACCTGATGGGAACATCAAAGATATGAGTGTGAGAATACAAGGATAAATTTTTACAAAATGTAACCCTTAGGTAATTATAATTCCCAAATCTTTTGTGATTAACATTTGACATATCTCTTACGATTAAATAACATTGTGTCTTTTTTAGGTACAGAAGCTTGTCACACTGGAAATTTTAGAAACTGTTAAAGAAAAGGAAACATTTAAGAGAGGCACTGAGGAGGGTTTGGATTCCTTGGGTGTATATGGCAGGAATGGCTGTGCTGACTTGCCTCACCTCTAGTCATTGCAATATTACATGCAGCAGGCTGGCAACGGGAATTTAACTTAATTCCCCATATACATCTTGCATCTAAAAATCTGTAAAAAGAAGAGGGAAAATAAAACATTTTTCTAATTCTTTTTTCCTTCTATTGAGCATTTTCTGGGATATCTAATAAACTGAATCCAGAACTTTCAATTTGTAGAATTCTTCAGTGCCTTTGGAATGAAAAGGAAAGATGAGGCAAAATCTTAGTATAAAGCCAAAACAGGTTTGTACATGAATAATACATAGGAATAAAACATGGCAAATGAACAAGTCACCATCAGGGGAAATCCATCAAGATGATGTAGGAGATATCATCAGATATGAACTGAATTATATCATCAGGTACTTCAAGGAGGCATATGAATGGGCTAAGGAATCATTACCAAATTCTGAAATACATTTACCTCATAATTTGTGATAGTGAAAAATAATGGACAAAATTTCAACTGGCATATTTTTGTATATCCCTGGTTATAAGACAAAGACTAACACTTTGAGCACAGAACTTCTTATGATTAGAGTGTCAGATTGGTGTAAGGGCATTACCATACGTTCTCACTAATGGGAGTAAGCAAGAGATGCCTTTTGTCAGTGTGCAGAGATTTTATCACTTTAACAGTGTGTTTCACAGTGATTTCTGAAGTCCTTGCTAACTTTCACAGTAAAAAGGAAAGGATGGTTTCTGATATGATATGCCTAGAGTTGCTAGCAAATTTGATTGACAAGATTATTTTTGGCTTAATGAATTTAAATTAACTCAAAAGAATTGGCTCCTTCAGATCTTTGATTGTCTGGTCTTGGTGTAAATTATATCCTTTGGATAAGTGATCATTATGTATAGATAGACACACGAGGCAGTACCTTCATATTTCCAAATATATTATACTTAGGTCAGGTGTTTTCATTAATTTTTAAATTTGTTCTAACACAGGATACATTTCTGTAAAATCTCTACCAAATAATAGCTTGCAATATGGTATAAATATAAACAACTTTCTTTGCACATTTTGAACAATTCGTTATAAGCCTGATCTAGTAACAGCAATTATTGTTTAGAGCTATGTTTCCTTGAGAAAGGAAGGAGGGATGGAAGGAAGGATGGAAGAAAGGAAGAAATAAACAGAAACAAAGAGAGAGAGAAGGAAGGAAGGAAAGAAAGAGAAAGAAAGAAAGAAGGAGGTATAGAGGAATGGAGGAATGGAGGGAGGGAGGAAGGAAGGAAAGAAAGAATGTGACTCAAGGTCAAGAAATGTAATGGTCAGTAGAAGAAGACTTAGAGATGGCCCAAACATTAGAATTATCTGACGGGGATATTTAAATTAATTGTGATAAAAACGCTAAAAATGCTAAAGGGAAAAGTGGGACAATTTCATAAAGAGAAACTTTACTAGAGACTTAGTCTAATGGAAATGGAAATTTCTAATAGCCAAATGGAAAGGCTAGAAATAAAAAAAAACAAAACATGATTTTAGAAAGGGAATAATTATTAAATGTGTTTAGGAGCATACTGAACTTAGCAAAGGAAGGATCAGTGAAATAGCAGACAGGCCAATAGAAGGTACACAAACTGAAATATGAAGGAAAAAAAGAAGTAAAAAGAAACAAAATATTCAAGATATATGAGGCAATAAGAAATAGTCCAACATGTGTATTGCTGGACTTTACGGGGAAAAATAAATCTCTTAGGAGAACAATAGAAGCTCAGCAAACCCTGAGCAGAGCAAATAGAAGCAATCATAAGAATACAAAAACACCTAAGCACACATCAAGATGCTCAAAACCATAAATAAGGAAGCAACTTCAAAAGCAGTCAGAGAAAAAAAGACACACTCCACTCATGGAAAGGAAATGATAATAAAGAATGAAGACCAGGTGACAGTGAAACCATACCCTTAGAATACCGAAAGAAAAAGCTGTCAATCTAAATTTTAGATTTGGCAAAAATATTCTTCAAAATGGAGGAAAAATTAAAACATTCTCAAGAGCTGAGAGTGTTCATCAGCTGACTATAAGAAATGCTGTAAAAAGAATTTCTTTAGGCTAAAGAGTAGTGAATGATACAGATGGGATTCTGGGTCTCTAACAAGGAGTGAAGAACATCAGACCAAGAAAATAGCTGGGTAGGTCAACGTAAAAGACATTTTTATTACCTTTGTAAATTGTGTGTGTGTCTCTCTCTCTCACTCCCACTTCCTCTCTCTGTCTCTCCCTCTGTGTGTGTGTACGTGTGTAATTATATTTTTTTAAAAGACTATCAATGACTTAGAGGCTGGCCCTGTGGCTAGGTGGTTAAGTTTGCGTGCTCTGCTTCAGCTCCTTGGGGTTCACTGGTTCAGATCCTGGGCGCAGACCTACACACCACTCATCAAGCCTTGCTGTGGCAGCATTCCACATAGAAGAACTAGAATAACTTGCCATTAGGATATACAACTATGTACTGGGGCTTTGGGGAGACAAAAAAACAAAAGAAGAAGACTGGCAACAGATGTTAGCTGAGGGCCAATCTTCCTCACCCAAAAAAAAGACTATTGACTACTTAAAGCAAAAATAATAATAAGGTAGTGTGAAGTTTACAGCATATTTAGCAGTAAAATACAAGACAAAAGGAACAAAAAGGCTAGGGATGTATAATTAAAATTAGTCCCAACAAACATCCAGCTCACTGATCCGTGTCTGCAGGGGATTAGTTCCAGGACCCCCGCAGATACCAAATCCAGTGGATGCTCAAGTTCCTTAGCTGGCCCTCCTATCTGCGGGTTCTGCATCCACAGAACATAGCACACATTTCGCTTGGTTGAATCTGCGGATGTGAAAGCTGTGGATATGGAGGATCAACGATAAACTGTTTGAAGACTCTTAACCCTGCCTGTGAAACAGTATAATATTATTTCAAAGCTCTCTGTAAATCTTCCACGATGGGGATCAGTGAGCTGGATGTTTGTTGGGAGTGCTCTTCACATCCCCACCCGTCACCCGTGGAAGGAGGGGGCTGAAACAGTACCAGGGAGAGGCAGGAGATCTGTGATGAAGAACCAACAAGAGTCTCCATCTACCTCATGGGTGTTTGGGGCTGGCGTGGTCCTCAGAGTTATTCTGAGTTGGGATGAGGGAGCCCGGCCTTTTCACCCCAGGGATGAGCAATCATTAGATGGTGACTGTCCTTGCAAGGAAACATGAGCTTTGAAGAGGTAGTTTTCTTCAGCTGAAGCAAAAGATAACTGACCCCTGAGAGCCATCTTGCAGCTGCACTTCCAACAGCTGCGGCAAGTCCTTCATTCCTAAGGCGGATCCTATTGGTGCAACATGGCATCCACTGAGGTATGTCAGTGTGTGTTTGCACACACTTGGAGAACTTGGTGGAAGTATATGCACCAGGCTCTTCATATTGTCATTTCAGGAGGTTGGAATTGGGGATACGTGGGTAGAAATATTAATCTTATCTTTATATAGCTTTCCATTATTTAATCTTTTACAAATGTAACTTCTAACAATATTTCTTAAAATTTCTAAAGACTCACAAAATAGTGCTTTAATTTCAGCATTCTTTTGCATTGATGCTGATTATATTTCTTTGAAGACAGTGGTCATCACCATACCAATCAGAATTTAAAGGAAAATAAGAATATTTCTTTAGCAAGTTGATAGAATCTGAAAGATTGTCTTATCTACATTCAGTACATCAGATTTTCTTCTCATTTTTAAAGCTGTGAGTGGGAGAAAATACTATTCTTGCTACCTTCGTTGCCAACCAAGGATAAGTCTCTTTAAGCAGAAAACCAATTAGTAGTTATTCTTATTCTGTGGTTGGATGTAAGAGTGCTTTCATATTGAAAAACAAAAAAAAGGAAAGAAAGCTCAGTGCACTATTAGCCAATAATAGATTCTTTCTTTGGCTCAAGGTAGTTCCTTATCACATTCTCAATCCTTGAGTGAGATGTATACTGTGTGCATTTCACTTCTTTTAAACATCAGTAATTCTGAATTGGAGGATTGTAAAGGTTCATGGAGAATACTAGTCATCGTCCAAGAGGCACAACTGAAACAGATGCCAAGAGAACAGCGTGATTTTCTCTATCAAAGGTATGTTAATATTCTTCTATTTTCTTCAATTTAAAAAGAATTATGATGGGCAAATGTAGAAATTACTTGGTTTTAGGGCCAATAGTTTACTATTTTGAAGGGGAATTTGATAAGAGAATAAGTGTGATGCCTATGAATGAATTTGTGAACAAGAATCATGTACAAATATTTCTCTAACTCAAGAGATTTTTTGTATGTTGATAAGGCAACTTATATTCCTACTGCCTAAGTATTACTAAAGTCCAAGGGTTTCTTAGCCATATATTCTCTTACCTAACAGTGGCAGATGTCCTCATTCAAAGCATATAAATGTAAGCTATTTTTAAAGTCATATATATGCTGCAAAGTAGTTATTCAAAGTGCAACCAATATCACATCAGTAGACTTTGAGATATTTTATTTTAACCTTTAGAAGGTAATGGAACTTCTGTATT
Source organism: Equus przewalskii (assembly GCF_037783145.1). NCBI lineage: Eukaryota > Metazoa > Chordata > Mammalia > Perissodactyla > Equidae > Equus > Equus przewalskii. The sequence continues at coordinate 99,635,733 of NC_091832.1, read as the reverse complement.
TTCTGTGGCAAATTAACACCACCATATACCACCTTGAATGCAATATTGATTATATCACCTTAAAAAATCTTCTGCCTGCGGTTTAAGTTACTGACTTTAGCATCTTACTGGTCTGATAATTGCATTTCAATTCACTTTGGGAAACCATGCCTGGATTAATTGAGTCATTATAGTTAAAGTTGGTAATAAACAATAATAGGAAATATTTGTCTGTTGAAGTGCTGTTATTGCCTTTAACCATTTTGAATTATTAAACCATCCAAATCAATACTGCTCACTTATTTTTAATAATGAGTTCAATGACATGAAAGTAAACAGCTTTAGGAAATGACTTTCTTTTTGAAACCCAGCACATGTTGCTATGTATGTAGAATGCAGAGCGAACTTGCAGCAGCTTTTGGCAGTTTTAAAAGGATTGTTAATTAACTTTTCTACTCAAATTCCTACAAGCTCAACTGTAGTTGATGGGTTATCTTGCTATAGCCAATAAATCCTGAAGTAATTTCATAAACACAGTTATTTAACCTAAATTGGATTCTCCATCAATCGAGACAAATCAATTTTTAAATGCCATATTATTGGGAGTTTTAATAATACTGCTTTTTACTTATATTGGCTTACACTTAAAGAACTTAATATTTATGCATTCTATTATTTCTGCAGAGAAATTACTAAAATAAGAGTATTATTAACAGTAATATGTATAGAATGTACAGTTAAAATATATTTATTTACCAAACTTATATGTAACAAAGATGCGCTGTGGTTTTTGAAGCAAAGGAAAGTGAACTATGCCTCAGGAGCTCCTCGCTGTAGTGTCAATCCTACCACCTATAATTTGCTGGAACGCCAACAAGTCATGTAATTTACTGAGGCTCCAGTTTATGTCTCGGCAAATGGAAATAATAAACTGAATTCTTGTAAAGATAGAGTTAAGGGACCAGTAGTGCCTTATAAAGCATAAAGGATTTTACAAACGCAGAGGATTATTTTTATTGTCTGCTATTTTTCTTTTTCATTAATCCAAATTTGTTAAATCTACATTCTATATTTGTATATAGCTATATTTAATATGACTACAATGGCTCCAAATTTGTTTCCAAGGTTATCATGGATTGTATATAATTTTTTATTAATTTAAGATTCATTATGTCTTGCTTCGGGGTTTCTATATTCATAAATAAGTTGTAGAAAATGATCTCTTAGATAGTAAGGTATGCAAAGGAGCTCCCAGGTTAGATAAAATCTTTTCTTGGTTAAAACTGGAATATTTGATTCTGAAAAAATTTCAGGAGTAACGATTTATTTCTTATTAGTTTAAATAAGATGTAAATAAACCTTTGGTTAAAGGAATATGTGCTTAAAATACATGTTTTAACAGGGTAAAGAAAGTTAAATTCTACTGAGAGCCTAGTTTACTTTTCTCAGGAAAAAAAAGTGGGGATGGGTGAGAGATTGATGTATTTTGTTCCTGGATAGCTATTTATTGTGCTAAGCATGACTAAATAATTAATTCATTCATTTATTAATGGAGCCCTGATTGACTATATGTTGCATGTTCATTACTAGGTGCTGACGCTGCAGGGATACGGAAGAACAGTTCTGCTTTTAGATACTTCCAGTACAGTGGGGGAAGCCAACTTGTGAGAGATGATTACAGCAATGCATTATGTGCCACAATAGGCACATGTCTAAAATGTTAAAGACAAATCAAGGAAAAGTGCAATTGAGAATGTTGGGAAAACTTCCCAGAGGATAGATATTTGGATCCAGTTTTAATTGGTAGGTTTTACATAAAGCCTTCTATTTTTATCTCTGTTCTCAATTGTTTTTCCATCCAGAAAGATTTCAGTACTATACTTTATTTGTCTAAATCCATATTACTATTTTTAATACTCTGCTTACACTATCTCGTAGAATTTTAAGTGATGGAAATATCCTCTAGTTTCATACTATTGGTTTACAGAGAGCTGCATAGATGCTATAGCCTCAGAGCTATTCCTGAAAGATGGAGGGCCAGAAAAATGGGCATTCTGACTCTAGTCCAGGGTACTACCCCTCCTCACACATCTATTTTCATATTATGTTCTTAATTCCATCCAAATTCAGAAAGCATATGAAAGTCACACATGTACATAATTTGTGTGTTTATTTTATATATATCTGTTACTTGTATCTAGCTTCAAATCAGTTGGTGACCTGATAAAAGGATTTTCAGAGAGAGGGAAGGACAGTGAGGGAGGGGAAGGAAGAGGGAGAAAATACAGGAGAGAGAAAGGGAAGGGAAGGGGAGAGAAACGGAGAAAGAGAAATGTTTACGTTATTCACTATTGGTGGTAACAAAGCAGTTCACTGGATGCAGAATATTGAGAAAAAGAGAAATTCTGTGGTTATATGGGGAAATATAATTTGTGTTATTGGATTTGTAAAGGTTGCTCATGAACAGAATTATTTCAGTCCATCACAGAGTCTCAAAACCTACTCTGAACCAAAATATGATTACATTTCTAAGGTTTTAAAGAGACAGGAATCTATGAAATAGGAAACATTAAACTGATTTATGTGAAATTTTGGTGCTGATGAGAACTTTACCAGTAGTTTAAGATGTATCTAAATTCTTTGTGTCCCAATGCTGGCTTTTTCTCAGAAGTTGTCCACCTTTCTGTCCTAACGACACTTTCACCGATTTTTGAGATCAGTGTAAGAACAAATTCCTTTTATGTCCTGGTTTTTTATTTTACAGAAGTTATACTTGGCCATTTAATAACTCTGCAGTTGAAGGAAAAACATTACCATCTTTTCATTAATTCTATGCATCTTGTAGAGCTCCAATAAGGAGCTCTTGATGCCCAGCTGGGAAATGAGTGGGTAACCCCATTATCAGGCCCCTACTCAAGGTGGGGTACCAGGCTTTGTTTTATTCCTTTTGCTTGCCTTTCAGCAGCTAATATTCTACTTTAAGGTGACAATTTTAGGTCATGAAAGTATCAATATTTATCCATTATGATCCTTTTAATTTGTTTTATTCTCTTGGAGGTAGCACAGTATAATGGGGTCAAGAAATGGACTTGGATTCAAATCCCAGTTTTTTCTCCATATCAAGATTAATTACTTCTAGGTCCTTCTATTGTTAGTGTTCTTTTGAAATTATTATTACTACCTAATCCACGGTCATTGGTGATAATTATTGATTTACCTTTCACTAGGGGTTTTTAGATAGTGTCAGTTTTATTTTGTGCGGTTTATTTCCTACCATTACTAATTACTCCCCATATCAATCTTTCATGTCATTGGTTAAGACTTACTTTTTCTCTATAACATAGTATACCAGGTAATGATTTAGGCAATTTGTTGTTTTGTGTTGGAAACGATAGGCCAATAATATTCATTATGGATTGGTTAAATTGAGTTTTTATTGAGAAAATTGTGAGACATTCCTTTCAGATGTTTTGGATTATTTTATCATCCATGTTGCTAATCCAATTGTCTATGAGACTTTCCTCTCAGATATTTTAGATTGTTCTATCAACCGTGTTGCTAACCCAATTCTTCCATATATTTTCGGTGACTTAGAGAATTAATAGTTAAAATTAACTGAGCATTATTTTCTCCATGTTAGACCTGTGCTAACTGTTTCCCTGCATTATCTCACTTAATTCTCATAACAACCCTGTAACAATTCCCCACTTATTGATAAGAAACTGAGGCAGAATGAAGTTAAACAATCTGCCCACTGTCACAGGCCAATAGGTTGTGGACCTGGAGTTGGAACTGAGGCAGTGTGACTCTGGGATTGGTCTCTTCACTCTTCTCTATATTACCACATCAGCAGAGGAAAAGACCGTGTACAAATGGTAGAATCAAAGAGGTATTTTTTTAGTGTGTATATAAAGTAAAATGGTTAAATATTTTGTACTTTGTTTTATACTCTGCTTTTATTCTCTACTTAGAAATCTATCTAAACATTTTTCTGTGGTAGGATAAATCCTCAAACATGATATAATAATGATGTTATAAAATATCATTGTGAAGAAACCATAATTTACTTAACCATTCTTTACTTTTGAACATTTATATTGCTTTCAATTTTCAACATCGTAAAGAGATTAATACTCTGTGTTGATGCATAGATGTCTTAGCTTGGATTGCTATAACAAAATAGTATAAACTGGATGGCTTATAAACAACAGAAGTTTATTCACAGTTCTGAAGTCTGGAAGTCCAAGATCAGGGTGCCAGCATGGTCAAGTTCTGGTGAGAGCCCTCTTCTGGGTTGCAGACTGCCAATTTATCGTACCTTCACAAGGAGAGCAGAAAGGAGAGGCAAGCTCTCTCATGACTCTTATAAGGGCACTAATCTGATTCATGAGAGATCTACCCTCATGATCTCATCTGATCCTAATTACCTCCCAATGGTCCCACCTCCTAATACCATCACATGGGGGGCAGAAGGGTAGGGTTTCAACATATGAATGGGGCTCGCAAACATTCAGTCTATAATAATAAATAATCTTTTCTTTCAGATATATTTTTAGAGAAAGAATTTGCGGGCCAAAGAGTTTGAGCATGATCTCTGATAAATCACTTAACACTTCAGTGGAGGAGACATTCTGTGGTGACTCTCTTCCCGCAATAGTCACACCCATGCGTAATCTCGTCCTCAAATACAGGTGAACCTGTGACTTGTTCTAGGCAATAAAATTTGGCAAAGGTGATGGTAATCACTTCCTTGATTAGGTTGCGTTATATGGCAAAGATTTTTTTTTCAGATGTAATTTATGTCCCAAATCCGTTGCTTTTGAGTTAATCTAAAGAAAAATTCTCCTGGATGGGTCTGACTTAATCCACTGAAAGCTCTTAAAAGAGGATCTCAGGCCCTCCCTGTGTTCAGAGGTGTTTTCCTGTTGACTGTCGTTAAGGAAGCCACTCTGAGTTCTACTGCTGCCAGAAAATGACTCTGCCAACAACCTGAACGAGCTTGGAGCAGATTCTTTCCCACTCAAGCCTCCAGGTTAGAGCATAGTCCAGCCAACACCTTGATTGCAACCTTGGAAGACCCTGAGCAGAGGACCCATCTACTCCATGCCTGGATTCCTGCCCCATGGAAGCTGTGAGATAATTGTGTATTATTTTAAGCCATTAAGTTTGCAGAGCCAATGGCGCAAGGCCCAGTCGGAGTCTGAGGGCCTCAGGACTAGAGGATCTGATAGTGTGAGTCCTAGTCTGAGTGTACAAAAAGACCAATGTCCAGCTCAACAGTCAGAAAGAGTGAATTCTTCCTTCCCCCACCTTTTTGTTCTATTCAGGCCCTCAATGGTTTGGATGATGCTCACCCACATTGGGAAGGACGGCCTGCTTTACTCAGTGTACTTATTCAAATGCTAACATCATCCTGAAACACCTTCGAAACAATAAACAAACACCCAGAATAATGTTTAGTGAAATATCTGGGCACTCTGTGTCTTGGTCAAGTTAACACATAATATTAACAATCACAGAACAGACCCAAAAATGGAGCAAGATAGGAGCCCAAGACACAAAACGTTCTGCAGAAGAGGGCAAGAAATCAAAGGGAGAAAAATAAATTTGGTGATGGTGAAGGGATATTTAGTAGGGATTTTTCTTCAAATGAGGTACTTTAGATTCCTCATTGTAAATTCTCACCAATGAAATCTTTAGTTCAATTTACACTGTTCACTCATTGTTTTAGAATAATAGTAGCCCTTGGACTAAGTCTAAGAAGTGTAGAGGTTTTGTTCAAATCTGGCATGGGATTACTCTCAGAGACAACTGATAACTAGATAATATACACTGGAAAATATTAATCATTTTCATAACTCCATGAGGTAGATTCTTGTTCTGGCTTGTTCTATGGGGCTCTTGTCCCTGTGTCTCCCTTCCTGTATGCTTTTGGTTAGAGTTGGCTGAAGGAGGAACTTGGATGAGATTTGGAGGATGGAAGTGCAGGAAGTAGCTATTTCTCACAAATAGTTACTGTGGTCAAATATTGTCAGGTCAGAAACAGAGTGCCCAGTGAGTTCCAGCTTGTTGTTCCTTTTTCCTGCAGCAAGCTTAGCTTCTGGACAGATAGCCCTGATGGCCAAAAGTGTCCTACATCCAGACCAGACACCTGACTATGGACACAAAGAGGCAGTGGCTGCTATATAGAGGCCATGGCTTCTCATAGATCTCTCCAGAAACGCCTTCATTGTCCTGTTCTGGTGGTTGAACAGGCTTGGATGCTTGGATTTTCCAGTAAGCTCAGAGTTCTGCACGTTTTCAGTGCTTCAGACTAGTTAATGACTTTCTTTGATCCTCCAACTCCTCCTTCCAGATGTTCATTTACCCAGCCTGCCCTCAAGCCAGCTCCAAAATCGTGTAAGGAATTTATTCCATAAGTCTCATAGTAGTGCTGCTTTCTTGACTGTACACTGACTGATAGACACTGTTATGTTATTATTATTTTTTCTACTGAGGCTCAGAGAGGTTGATTGATTTGCCCAAAGTTTTGCAACTTGTAAGTGGCAGAACTGGGATCTAACCTAGGTTGGTTTGACTACAAAGCAGGGATCCTGAATTCAAATGACCTCAGAGGACAGGCAGGTAAGGTAAGAGAATGACGCCAGCTTGGAGTAAGAAATATTTCTCAGAAGAAAACTGGAGTCTTCTAGTACATAACTCTGTAAAGCATGTGCTCAAGTTTCATTGAGAACCAGAGACTTAAATTATCCATCTGAAACTCTTGCTTTCAGTTTAGGTCAGTGCATTCAGCCGTCTCCAATAAAAAACAGGTGAATTTCAGTTACACTTGAATTACTAAAAGACCCCTGGAGACAACTTTTGCACTAAAGGAAACTGCTCAAAAATTAAAGCCACACCTCTCCCTTTTATTGATTGCTCATCCTGGTGTGTGTAGATCTGGACCTGTGTTCGGCTCTAGGTGATTTTTACTATGTAGAATTTCTGGCTTACTGTGGTCTGATTTTCCGATATTTCAGAAGAGACCAACATTTTGAATTTTCAAATAAGATTTCCCAAATTGATTTTTTTGTTGTTAAAATAATAATAATAAAAAAGTCCAGAGATAGGAGAGCATTCCAAGCACTTTAGGTCACTTATGGTAGGGAATGTGCTACACTATCATGGCCTTGTCACTCTTAACACTGGTAAACATTTAGTATATGCTTGTGGCTGAGCATTTTTAAGTCTGGAGAAATATGGTAACGTGTTACATATTAACTAGACTAGAATTATTTTTGGATAAAATGTTCTTGTATACAAAAGCTGAAAGACATAAACTTGCTGAATCATCTTTACTGGGTTTTTCTAGACGTTAATTGGGTAACTTACAGGACAAGGAACGAGGAAATGGAAAAAAAGTTCCCACAGCACGCAATCCATTATCTCTTGTCATTATCATATCTGAATTTATCCTCACTATAAGTCCCAAGTATACATTATTCATGGTTTCATTATGGAATTTTTATTCTTTTTATAATCATATGTTGAAAAAATATAGTAGTTAATCAATTAGTGTCATTCCTACTCAAAGAATCAATACAACATGAAAACCTGTATGATGAAGTTAGCATTTTTTATTCCACTTTCAATAAGATAATTAACACCAGATAGTGATTCCAAAGTTGTAAATATATTTTTAAAAAAATAGCCTTGATAGAGTTATAGACTTGCTTTAGGAATATTTTTTATAAAATGTTTTCTTTAAAAGTGCTAATATGAAAATGACTGAAAGCAGCCAATTGGTGCTTGTTTATCATCAATTTCTCTCTATGCTTAGTTTGCTAAAAGTTAAAAATTCCTCCTCCTCTATATTTTGGGAATGACCAATATGAAGGCTATGTGATAGTCAGCATTGCAGCTGTCTGTATCCCTCAGGAGGTATGTGAGTAGAAAAAATGAATACAGTTGGAAGTGGTTTGTAAATAATTTTCAGAGCAGATAGCATTTTTTTGGTGCATATAATTTCATATCACTTACATCACAAAATTGCAAAATCAAGAAGCAGAACATTTTGTTTGTTTGATTCTGAAGCCAATTTTTAAAATTTAATTTTTGAACATTTTATCATTAAAACTTTACATCCAGACTTAAGCTTTAGCTCTGACATGTAGGGAGCTGGAAAATTGTCACTCCTATCCTTAGAACAACAAAAAGTTGAACAAACTGAAAATCAATGGCTTTTCTTGGACCCACGAGATGACTGAGCTTTCAGGGCAAATCATCACCCCAAAATCTGGAGAGACAGGCAAACACAGAGAGTCCCAGCTGAGATCAGCTTACCTGGAGAAGATGTTGGAGCCATAAATTGATAGGAACACTTAAATGACAATTTTGACAAATGGCTAGAGGCTAACTGGAGATTAGCATGACAGTGGGAGACCCCTGTGAGCTATAATTATGAAGAGCCTCCACACTTTTGGAGCTTTACCTCCAGGAACCCCACCACGTTCCCATAGTGATGATCTGAGAAAGATCCCCTCCTGTCTCTGGCAGTGGGGGAAAGAGTAATCCTTGTGATTATGCTCCATAATAAAGAGCCTTCTCCATTATAAAGACTTACTTTCCAGGAAGAAAGACTTTTCCAGAGGCTTGTTGAAGTAAAAACAACCTCCAATCTATAATATTCAACGAAATTTCCCTTCAAAAGTGAGGGAGAAATAAAGACTTTCTCAGACAAACTAAAACTGAGGTAATTTATCACCAGCAGAACTGCCATGCAAGAAATGTTAAAAGAAGTTCTTTAGGCAGAAGGGAATGATATAAATCAGAAACAAGGATCTACATAAAGAAAAGAGAGCACCAGAGAGGAAATAATGTAAAATAACTCACTACTCCAATAGAAGGAAATAAAACTTCTTAGAAAAATGGCTGACACTAAGACTGAGACAGAGAATATTCAAGATAAGCTTGGAACATCTTGCAGTGACAGAACGTAAAGAAGTGCTAAAACACCACCACCACCACACCACAATGATGGGGGTGTGTCAAAGAGACGCAGAAACCAACTGAAAGAGCCCTCAATGGCCAAGACTGGAACAATTTGATAAACAAAGTAAAGTAGTACAGGATTATAAACCAAAGTATAAAATAAATATTCACGAGGCCATAGTTACATAAACAAATAATTGAAAAAGTAAATTAATATAGAATGGACAAATATTCAACACAAATAATTCCAAATAATTTATGTAGATGCTTCACCCTTAAGTATAACTGGTAGTTTCACTTAAGAATTGCACTTAAACTCCTAGTTTTCAGTACAGATTTAACTTTCCTACTTTCCTCTGCCTGGCATCCTTTGGTTTGGACCCTGTCTAGATCCAGAATATAAATCTCTAGTTTCTTCGGGTGCTGACAGGCAGGGTAGTTTCCTGATACAATAGGCTGGGAATGAGAACTTGGGGGTCTGACTGTTCCTTTGATAGTCATTAAAAAGGAAAAAAGAAAAAAGAAGACTTCCCTGTTTACAGCTCCAACATCAACATTGCCTTGAGCTCAGACAGCCTATTATAATCCTGAGTCTTTCTAGAGTTCTGTGGCGACAAATGGGTTCTCTCATTGGTATTTGCACTGATGTTTGAGTATGATTTTCCTCCTTTCTATTCACACTTCCTTCCACTTCTAGTTCTTATGTATTATGATTCAGGGTTACAGATGTCTCCTCTCTTACCAATGGTAGAGTTTCTGTTTCTGTGTTTTGTTCTTCTTGTTTTAGAAGTGATTTTTGACAAAAGGATGCAGAAATATCTTTACTTTGTCATCTTGAAACTGGAAGTCCACAGTTGACTTCTGAAGGGTCATTGTTATTTGATGACTAATCTCTTTTGACAGTGCTATAAAAGCAGGCTGACTAGCCTGATAACATTCTACTACAACGTTCATCAATAATGAAAATGGCCTTTCCAGCAAAGACAATCATTTTGTGACATTTTCAAAGCATTTACATATCCTTAAGGAAAATATGAACGATTTTATACCTTTCAAACTCTGCTGTCTAGGGAACACCCCATGTTATTTTTTTATCCCATAGTGTCTATGTGAGAACGTTTCTTCTCTAAAATAAATAGACCTCCATATAAGTTAATGGGAAAATATGGACCTAGATTTAGTCAATAATGTCGAAAGTTCAAAATTAAGTCAACAATTGGTGAAAATTTACTCCAGTGTATATGAGGGAGTGAATCATAGAGACTGCTATCCAAAAGGTACAGAATCCATGTTTTTCTTGTTTAATTTACAAAAAAGCTGAATTAGATAAAAGGCATTCAAATACACCTGAATAAGTATACAATCATCAGCATTACTAAGCTTCCTGCCATGTTACTACATGTAAGTTATAATTTTTATTAAAATAAAGGAGAGGGGACCAGCTGGTGGCATAATGGTTAAGTTTGCACATTCAGCTTCAGTGGCCCTGGGTTTGCTGGTTGGAATCCCTGGCTAGGACACGGCACCACTTATCGAGCCCTGCTGTGGCAGGTGTCCCACATGTAAAGTGGAGGAAGATGGGCACGGATGTTAGCTCAGGGCCAATATTCTTCAAAAATAAATAAGTAAGTAAATAAATAAATAAAGGAGCGAAGCCTTCCTTCTCTCCCTTCTTCCCTTTGTCCTTCCTGCCTATATTCCTTCCTCATGAATTTATTGTCTACTATTGACCTGTACTGTTCTACGTTCTGGGAATTCATCAGTGAGCAAGATAGATACAAACATTTGCCTTCATGGTGCCTGTGTTCAGGTGGGGAGAAGAACTGGTAACTCTCATGCAGTGTTTACTGTGACCCAGGTATGGTTCATCGTACTTCATGCACATTAACTCACTTGGCCCTCCCAAACCTCGTAGGAACTAGTAATATGTTTTATAGATAAGGAAACCATGGAACAGAGAACTTAAGCAACTTGGCTAAGTTACCCAGCTAGTAACTCGTAGCACTGGGACTTGAACCCAGGCCATCTGGTAGTCAGAGGCACTAACCTTAACTAGTAGACACACTGCTTATCTACGGTGTGGGTGCTGGTCTGATTTATATACCAAAATCAGTACGTTATCAATTGCAGTTATAATTATCTTCAGTCTTCCCTTCCTTATTTCACCAGTAATAAATGAACTCTGCAAAAAAACTAGAAAACACAGAAATGCCATAGAAAAAAGAAAATAATCTTGAATCCTCCCTCATGGAGACAGTCACTTTTAACACATATGTAGCTGTATCTATGTGTATGCATGTGTGTGCATATGTGTGGATGTATGTATGTATTGCTCAATACGTAAGGTTTGTAATCTTCATTTTCACTTACATCACTATTTTAAGCTGGCCATAATCTGTCATATAGATGTATGCCCAGATCTTAACACAAAGGGCGTATTAAATAAAAGTACGGTAAGTTCTTTAGCCAAACCTCTGTTGTTGGCTTTTTTTTTTCTATCATAAACAAAACTGGAAGGAAAACGTCTGGTTTTCCTTTGTTAGGATAAATACTTAGAATTGTTGCAGAAAGAATAAGTAGATAAGTTTTAAAAATATTTTGATTCATTGTGCCCAATTATCCTCTGGTAAGGTTTTATTTACCAATGAAATACACCTTCTTATAGTCTCATAGCCAATTAATCCCAGATATTAATGTTCTTTTTAATCTTTTTCAATCTGAGAGAAAATGTCGTATCTCAGGATAGGAATTATTTTCATTGGATTTTCTTAGTAACCCAATATTTACATTTATTTTGGGTTTTCTCTGGTAGACTTGTCCTTTATTTATTACCCTAATCCAGGTTTATTTTTTTGAGAATTTGTTTATTTTTACTTGCTTTCTATTATTTCTAAACTTACCATGTTTTCTTTTAAAATGGATATATAAGGGGCTGGCCCCGTGGCCGAGTGGTTAAGTTCGCGCGCTCTGCTGCAGGCGGCCCAGTGTTTCGTTAGTTCGAATCCTGGGCGCGGACATGGCACTGCTCATCAGACCACGCTGAGGCAGCGTCCCACATGCCACAACTAGAAGAACCCACAACGAAGAATACACAACTATGTACCGGGGGGGCTTTGGGGAGAAAAAGGAAAAAATAAAATCTTAAAAAAAAAAAAAAATAAAAATAAAAAAATAAAATGGATATATAAAAGTTTGTAAGCAAGATTGTTGTTGTTGTTTAGAATTATAGAAAACTAAAGCTAATTAACTATTACCTTATCACTTCTTTCATCCTAGGTTTTTACGAAGCCTTTATGTGACCAAAATGACAATACATTATCAATGTTAGCCACCTTATTAGACCATTTCCTCATGAAATTTTATTTAACATGCCACTGATTGGCAAATGAGACTTAAAAATACCAGGGCCACTATTTCATAAATGATGCAGTTGCCTTGTGTAAACTTATTCTTCTTATCTAATTGGGGAAACTTTGAAATAATAAAAGCTTTTATTATTAATTAATTAAGATTATTAATGGACATCTGCCAAATATATTCATAAAATGATTACCTTTTTTCTTGCACTCACACTAACCTTAATCACTCATTCCTGGTTTTATCTATTTTCTCAAAATAGGTTCAAAATGCTCCGAATTTCCTTAATGAAAAGTAATAGCTATAAAAAATTTTATTTATTCTAAAATACATTGCTAAATATCCTGTGGATTATTTCAAAGTATGTGGACAGTATGATAGGATATGCATATCATATGATATATATGATAACAATAACAGTAATAAGTAAACTTAAAGTAGGCTCTTTTTGCAAACAAAACAAAAACAAAAAAATTTAATGTTACCTTAACTATCTAGAAACAGTCCTCTTACCTGGGCAAGGCACCTCAATATGCTGTCTGGCAGGTTTTCATTTTTGTTAAACAAGCCTAAACTCTCTGCCTCTGCCTTAGTATCTGAAAGAGAAAGAGAAGAAAAGTAAAACGAAGCCGTGATCCCACCATTCTCTGAAAGCCTGCACTCCCACCCACTGTCTTTTTCCCCATTAGAACTGCGAAGGCCCTTTAGGAGGCACCATTTGCACTCAAGAGTCCTGCCTTCCCTTTCAGACTCTCAATACCCATTCACCTTTTGTGTCCATAACTCTAGCTGATGCACAATTTTCAGGATGAATAGTAGCCATCGTAGGGCCGAGTCACCCCCTACCTCTATCCAATATGAAGTGATGCCTGGAGTTATGTCAGCTCCTCAGCCGAAGACCTGGCCTCGCCTGCCCTGTCCTGGCTGCCTTTCCCAGTATCCAAGAAGCTTCCTGCACAGCCTGCATCAAATTCAGGGTAAAGCACTAAACAAAGCCAATCTTTTCTTAAACAATTGTACATCTTTAACAAACACTAAGGAACCAAAAATTCCATTCTTATTTTAGACTCTTCTGTCTTGTCCTAAAGTGAGTAAAATTTGTGACTGGGAAGAGAATTAGTAACACCTGGAAAAGTTTGCTGATGTCACTTCAAATCACAGAACAACAACAACATCTTTACCTAATTTGGGCTAATCTGCTTCTTTGTAGGCTAATTTGCTTCTTTTTGGTTTGACACAACTCCACAATTCAGCCATAACTTGTCAGCTCAGACTTCCATGTGACTTTCTTTTTAGCAGGTGCATGTAAACTTTCTGGCAATCTGTTGTAAACTAAAAGACTAGTTTATATCCCTGGCCAAATGAAACTAAGGATTGGAAGAGTTATTTAAAGATAGAGTTTATTTGATTATTGGAGATTATCATTTTTAATACATATAGAAGAATGTTTTAATCTAGTCATCTAGGAACAAAATAATATCATTAATGGGATAGCCAAATATTGCAATGATATTTGTAATATTATCATGGGTTCTCAGTAGAAAAAAAATCCCTGCCCTGTTCCATTCAATTGGACAGCATTATCATGTCTCATAAAGCTGTCAAGTTAATCTGAATCATAGATGTTTGACAGGCAAATAAAGATGAAAATCATTGTTCCAAAAATTGGGGATTATAGATCTCCTACAGAAATATAAATGTTCAATTTAATAGTGATAATCCTTCAATTTAGATGAGCAGCATTATCTGCCTTGATAATATTTTTTTTAATATCAAGGGCAGGATTTTATCTTCCACATCAAAAATAGTTTGAAAAATTATTACTTGGGGACCCTATGCACACTGTAAAAGTAAAAGCAATGATCTAGCAGAGTTTTTCTTAGAGATATGAAAGTGGAATTAGAAACTATGCATTTATAGGTTAAAAATAATCTCTTGAAGCTTATTTTCAATCAAATTTTGTAACAAATTCAAACCACTTTGTCTCTTAAGGGAATTCATCACTATGGTTATTTCTCCACTAAACCTGTTCTTTTAAATCTCTAAGAAATGGAAGAGCAATTTATTACCTTAAGAATGTTTACTGAAAGTTTTTCAGGAAACCTTGACCTTTAACTGCAGCTTTCATATGCAGGCCCTGTGACTATTTCATTTTGTAACACAAGAAAAAATGTAAAGAAAAGTAATGAACAAATGCAATCAAGTATGCTACAACATTATTTTAATCAGATTTGCTAATAGCTTTCATTTTTATATTTTGATGATAAAATTCAATTGTTTTGTAAAAAATGCAATATGAAGGATCCAAATGGGTTCTTGTTTCAGTGAGGATTGGAAATTGCTGAGCATATTTTTCTTTTTTTTTTAAAAGAAAATGTTAATTTTTATTTATTCAGCTAAGGCTAGAACTCCAAAAGAGGGAAACAAGGAGGGAAAGAAAGAAGAAAGGAAAGAAAGATGGAAAGCAAGAAGGAGGGAGAGAGGGACAGAGGGAGGGGCGGAGGAAGGAAAGGAGATCTTCATTTCACCTATTTAGCCAACTTTTATTGCAGGATCCTATGTGCCACATTTTGCGCTTGAAATCATTCCTCTTGGATGAGGTCATGTAGCCAATAATAAGCATGGCAAGATCCAAAGCCCATTGTCTTTACATTACTAGCTGCCTAACTGGTAGCGTTAAAATTTGTATAGAAATCATATGTCAACAACACGGAATGGTAAGCAAGAGCTGTAGAAACACTGGGGTCACAAAGACAAATTGACTGTACTCATCCAACAGTGTCAGAGGAAATAGGCAAGATTATACACTTAATCTACGTTTCTTTTTTTTAGAGATGAGTAAATGTTCATTTACAGAACAGTCATCGCATAGTCAAAAAACAATGTTTGTAGTTGCCTTTAGCAATAACTGCAAGTAGTCATTATTATATTTAATGAAAGGGATTAATGTTCTTTAATTAAAAAGGTATCATGTTAATACTCCCATTGAGTTAGTTTAAGGGAATGAATCAAGTACGTGATCTCTGAAATTGACAAATGCCAAATCTTTGAAGGCACAATTTAAATAATCAATGAGGCAACTTTTAAAAATTTAATTTTATTGTGGTAAGAAAACTCAACAAGAATTTTGCCCTCTTAACACATTTTTAGGTATATAATACAGTATTGCTAACTATAGGCACAATGTTGTACAGCAGATTTTTGGAACTTATTTTCATCTTGTGTAATCGAGACTTTCTTTCCATTGATTAGCAACTCCAAATTTTCCACAGCCCGAGGTATCTACCATTCTACTTTCTGATTCTATGAGTTTGACTATTTTAGATAACTCACATAAGTGGATTCATGCAGTATTTGTCCTTCTGTGACTGGCTTATTTCACTTAACATAATGTCTTCAAGGTTCATCCATGTTGTTGCATGTTTCAGAATTCCTTATTTTTCAGAGATGGGTAACATTACATTGTGTGTATATAACACATTTTGTTTATCCATTCATCTGTGGATGGACATTTATGTGGTTTCCGTATCTTGGCTATTGTGAATAATGCTGTGATGAACACAGAAGCGCAGATATCCCTTTAAAATTCTGATTTCAATTATTTTGGATATATACCACAAAGGGGGATTACAGCATCATGTAGTAGTCCTATTTTTAATTTTTGAGGAAGCTCCATACTCCTTAACATAGTGACTGCACCCCTTTTACTTTTCCCAGCAACAGTGTGACAAGGGTTCTGATTTTTCTACATCTTCACCAACACTTGTCGTCTTTTGGATTTTTTGATAGTAATCATCCTAACACCTGTGTAGCGATATCTCATTGTGGTTTTGATATGCATTTTCCTGACAATTAGTGACATTGTGTACGTTTTCATATAGCTGTTGGCCATTTGTATGTCTCCATTGGAGAAATGTCATTCAAGTCTTTAGATCTTTTTAAAATCAGGTTAGAGGTCTTAAATTTAAGTATTAAATCTGTTTTGAGTTGAATTTTGTGTATGGTGTAAGATAAGGGTCTAATTTCCTTCCTTTGCATGTAAATATCCAATTTTCTCAACACCATTTTTTGAAGAGACTATCCTTTCTCCTTTGTGCATTCTTGTCACCCTTGTCAAAGATCAGTTGACCATACATGAATGGGTTTATTTCTGAGCTCTATATTCTGTTGCATTGGTCTCTTTGTCTGTTTTTATGACAGTATCATACTATTTTGATTACTTAGCTTTGTAAAATATTTTGAAATCAGGAAGTGTGAGACCTTCAGCTTTTTCCTTCTTTCTCAAGATTGTTTTGGCTATTTGCGGTCTTATGCGGTTCTATATAAATTTTATTGTTGTTTTTCCTATTTCTGTAAAAAATGCCAATGGAATTTTGATAGGAATGGCATTGAATCTATAGATTCCTTTGGGTAGTATGGACATTTTAACAATATTAAGTCTTCCAATCCATGAACATGGAATATTTTTCCATTTCTTTGTGTCTTCTTTAATTTCCTTCATCAATATTTTGTAGTTCTCAGTGTGCTATTCTTCTACCTCCTTAGTTAAGTTTATTCCTAAGTATTCTTTTTGGTGATATTTTAAATAGGATTGTTGCTGGGAGCCGTGGCTACATCATTTGATCGACTGTTTGACAGGGTCCAGCCGATTAACGCTGAGGGGTGCAGGGTCGCCCCTTAGTGAAGAATAACCGGCCGGCCCCTCACATAGTTCTGAAACCTGTGCTGCTTCTAATTGCCCTTCATTCCTTTTCCTTTCTTAACCTCCAGTTTTCACTCCTTTGGGTGGCTGCTTGGGAGGCACTACCTCCTGGGAAAATTAGATATCGTAAGAGAATGTGACCACCTGCAGGTAACTTTCAAGATATTTTTCAGTTAATTATTGGAGGAGCACACAGTCCTATTTGAGACAATCAGAAAGGAATCCTGCCCAGATAAGATGTCGAATTAGGTTTATGGCCTCCATCTGGTTCATGTTTCCTTCTCCCTCCAGTTCTTTGCCTAAATATACATATGCATCGTCCTTCTAAGTTTGCTGGTTAATTGGATGATCAAGAAGTATCTATATATTATTCTTGACCTTCTGCTTTCTGTTAAAATGTTATAGAGGTTTTCTCCTAAAAGCAATAAATAATAAATAATTGGTGAGTAGAAGGGCCGAGGGGTGCAAGAATGCCCCTCGGTGAAGGATGGCCGGCCGACACCCCTGATATTTTCTGAATTATATGCATGCTTTCTATCAAGGTTATGTGTATACTTATCTCTCTTTTTTATTCTTGAAGATATATAGTTTAGCTTAGCTTTTCAGCCCTTTACTTTACTAACAAAGTGATACTTTCTCCGGCAGTGTACTTAAGGGACTGTTAGCTCTACAATCTAAAAGACAAAGGAATGCTTCCACCCCCTAAAGGGCGCGAAAAAGTAAAGATGTTTAACTGCCCGCTGAGAATGCAGATAGCCCTGGGGATAAGACACCCTGGAGTCGCCTTTTGTTCCCATTAACCATCTACACTAATGACGTAAATGATTGAGGGAGGCAGGGATGGCTCCACCAGGATGTAACCAGACAGACTGCTGTCCTGTCCGGAGGCCTGGACCTTCTCTCTTTGATTTAACTTTACCATGAATTACAACAGATGCCTAGGTACCTATCTCCTTTAGCTTAGAGACAACAAACACTAGTTAATTGCGGAGAAGACGATCATTAACCTTATGCTCTATAGAATGGAATGCTAATAAATATTCTTGTGCTCGTTTTTTACTTCCTTATCTCTCTGAGAATATTTGTAAAACTATTTCTGTACTAATCCTGAAAAATATATAAACGACGCTTGTGCACAGTAAAGTCGGACTTGCTAACACCAACCCAAGTCTCACGTCCCCTTTATTTTCCCCCTCCCTCATCGCGCCGACGCCGTCCATCCCTCAGGAACCTGGACTCCGCCGGGGCAGGACCCCGGCAGATTGTCTTCATAATTTCCTTTTGATTAGTTTGTTGTTAGTGTAGAGAAACACTGATTTTTGTATCCTGCAACTTTACTTAATTAGTTTATTAGATCTGGTCTTTTTTTTTTGGTGAAGTCTTTAGAATTTTCTCTATATAAGATCGTGTTATTTGCAAACAGGGACAATTTTGCTTCTTCTTTTCCAATTTGGAGCCTTTTATTTCTTTTTCTTGCCTTATTACTCTTACTAGGACTTCCAGTACTATATTGAAGAGAAATGATGAGAATGAGAATGCTTGCCTTGTTGCTGATCTTAGAAGAGAAACTTTCAGATTGACACTGTTGTTGAGTGTGATATCAGCTGTGGGCTTTCCATATATGGCCTTCATTATGCTGAGATAATTTCCTTGTACTCCTAGTTTGTTGAGAGTTTTTATGATGAAAGGGTGTTAAATTCTGCCAAATGCTTTTTCTGTATCTAATCGAGATGATAATATGATATTTATCCTTCATTCTGTTAATGTGGGGTATCACATTAATTGTTTTTCATGTGTTAAAATATCCTTGCATCCTAAGGATAAATTTCTCCTGGTCATAGTGCGTGATCCTTTTAATATGTTGCTGAATTCAGGTTGCTAATATTTTATTGAGGATTTCGCATCTGTATCTATCAGGGATATTGACTTGTAGTTTTCTTTTTTGTGGTGTTTTGGCTTTGGTATCAGGATAAGGCTGTCCTCATAAAATAAATTTGGATGTGTTCCCTCCTCCTCAAATTTTTGGAAAAATTTGAGAAGGAGTAGCATTAATTCTTCCTTGAATGTTTGGTAGAATTCACTGGTGAAGCCATCAAGTCCTGGACTTTTTCTGGACCTCTTTGGGATGTATTTGTTTGCTAATTCCATCTCTTTATTAATTATGGGTCTGTTCAGTCTTTCTATTTGTTCATAATTCATAATTTTGGTATATTTTATGTTTCTAGGGATTTATCCATTTCTTCTAGGTTATCCAATTTGTTGGTGAGTAATTGTTCATAGTAGTCTCTTAGGGTCCTGTTTATTCCTGTGGCATCAATTGTCGTGTCTCCACTTTCATTTCTGATTCTATTTTTTGAGTCTTTTCTCTCATTCAGTTGGTTTAGCTAAAGAGTTGTCAATTTGTTAGTCTTTTCAAAAAACGAACTCTTAGTTTTCTTGATTTGTTTTCTACTGATTTTCTCCTCTATTTTATTTATTTCTGGCCAAGCATCTTTTTTTTCAACATTTCATACAATTTTTTTTATGCCAAACTCAGTTAAAGAATGAATTCTACTGTTTCAAGAGGCGTTGTTTTAATTATTATTTTTATAATTTGTAAGTATAAATTTCAGTGGTAATTAATTGTTTGTAATCTCAATTCAGCTCAGGATAAAATATTTATTTTGTAGAAATACATAAATTTTAGAGGGTTGAATGATAAAAGATTGACTCACTAAAGAAATGCAGAACAGAAGGATAGAGGATCTTTGAATTTTAGTTCCTTATTCCTATATTTTAATTGTAAAAGATATACTAAAACTGCAATAACATATTTCCATATTGCATATCTTTTAGATAGTATAAAAAGATCACAAACATAATTTTAAAAACTATTCCTTAAAATAATATATGACTTTTATGCCTATATCCTTTTATGGTTTGAAGACTGCTCTTTAGGATGTTGTCTCATCTGAATCACACAACAATGTTTGATGGAACAAGCAGGTATCATTATATCTATTTTTAAGAATATAAATCTGACTCAGAGAGTTACAATAATATATTTATTTGCAATGTCTCACAGCTAGTAATTGATGGATCCACAGCTTGAAACACATTTCTCAACTCTTACATAAAGATCTTTTTTAAATGTTTCCACTGACACCTTACTGTACTTATTTCAAGAGCACTAATAAACCTGATTATGTAAAGATAACATTTACAATGCCATAGCTTTTTATATGTAGGAAGCTATCTTAAGAAATTCAATTCAACACTTTTTATAGGTTGCCTGCTATGTGCCTGGCATTTTGCTGTTCCTGGATAAACACATGTAGATGAAACATCAGCCCTTATCTCAAGAAGCACACAGTAGTAGAGACAGGTAAATGCGTGATGTAATATGATGTAGAGAGAGAGCTGGTAATTAAGGAATATTCAAGAAACTCAGAAGAGGGAGAAGAGTTCAACTTCTCTTGGGTTGAGCTAGCTTCATGGAGGATGTAATGTCTGAACTGGAATTTGAAGGATCTCATTTCCCATTATGCATAACATGAAAACAGCAAGTTGCCCAGCTTGCTGAAATGAAAACCAAGTGAAATTAAGCTAGCAAAAACTTTTTTCCATGGTTTCCACTCCAACCAGCTCCTTCTTTAATGTTCACTATTTTGGTTGATAATAAAACTGGCCACCCACTATCTAAAATAGAAGCCAGCCCTACCGGTTCGTCTCTTTGGCACATTCTTACATCAGTACACCCTCCTCTTTCCTGTGGCTGTATCATCTCTCAGCCAAACCATCACAAAGATCTGTTAGCTAATCTCCTATGTACTTTCACTAGAATAATCTTTCTAAAATGCAAATCTGGTCCTTCACATTGTGGCTAGAAACCTGTAGATAGATTTCCAGGACTTCCCGGAGAAGTGCCAAGTTGGTCTTTATAATAAATCAATAAATTTTTCTTACCGTTTAGATTTAGAAAAGTGCTTAGTTATTTAGAAGCGGGAGCTGAGGTGCAGATTTAGGAAAGTACATCAGAATTAAGTTACTAGAGAGAGGATCTTGTCAGACTTGTTCATCTTCCATCTCTACCACCTAGCACAGTGCAAAGCACCTGATATTAATTATTAAATATGTTAATCTACTTATACAAATATTATAATTTATATACTTATAAATAATATATAATAATTAAAACTCCTATTTGTAGAGTGCAAGTCATCATGCTAGTTGGTTTACATTAGCATTTTCATTATCTTTAAATATTTACATTATCTTTAATCCATATGTTTGTATTATTCTTATTCTCTAGAATGTTGCCAGAGGATATTATGGCCTTTATTTTATGAGTGCCATAACGGAGACTTAGAGAGGTTACAAAACTTGCCCAATGTGATGTGATTGATAAGTGGCAGAACTGAGATTCAAAACCAGATGTTCTTGGCTCTAAAATCTGTACTGTTTCCTTTATAACAATCTGCCTCCTTTTTCCATCTCTTGGAGGTCCCATCTAAATATCCTTATTCATTAAGGTAACAAAAGATCTTATTTATAAAATTTATCACCCTTATGTCAGAGGAAGCCTCCTGTGTACATATTACCCAGCCCTCCCCTACTTCTCACCCTAAATATATTGGGGCTATTTTAAATGACTGAAAACGCTTTCAAAGGCTTTAGAAGGATGCAGTGGATTTAGAGACAATTGCTTTGCCTGTGCATCACTATTGTATCTCCATGAATTTTCTAACTGAAATAACCACACAAGCTCTGACAAAATTTGTCCCCTCAAAGAATTGACTGTTTTCACAGTAATTGTATTTTTTATAATGTTTTAACAGATTCGGAATTTATCTCCATTGGGCTTGATGAATCAGCCCTACTAGCTTATGGCTTCACATTGGCACACATCAGAAAAGGTACCTATGCTTGTGATGAATCCTCCCAGGATTAGATCAAATTTTAACAACATTATATAAATAAAAGTGAAAAGGCTAATAATTCCTCCAAGGATCAGTTAGCATGGGAACTGGCTACTCATCACAAACAACAGAGGATTCAGATTTTAGTAATTGTTGCTTTGTTATTATTGCTGTCTTATATTGTTTATTGTTTTGTCTTTTATTTTTACTTTTCATTGTATTACTTTTGGGTTTTTACCTTTCAAAAACTGTCTTTTGAATTCTGGCATGTAAGAAGTTTAGAAATCACCACTCCGTCTTAAAAAATAAAGAGCAGAAAAAACTGAAAAGTCAACAACTTTTCTTAAAGAAAGCTCTTTAAAACTTCTTCCTGTCTTCTTAAAGAGAAGTGAGGTCATGGGGCAAACTGCTGCCCTCCAAATTAAAGAGACAGACAGGCAAATATAGAGAATCACAACTTATTTGAGTAGAAACCCATGAGCAGAAACTCAGTGGGAACCAGAGCAGGGTCAGGAAAACCTGAGTTATAATTCACAAAGTACAGGAGGCTCATTGTGGAAAACTCAGTGTTAAAAACTCTAAGGGGACCTAGTCAGATAGAAGCCCCCATATTTTTGTGAGTTTTACCTTCACAAGGTCAGCCTGATTCTCATGGTAAATATCAGAGAAAAGTCCCCTCCTGATTTGAAATACACCAGAGCATTCTGTTCTTCTTAATAAGGTCTCCCTTCAGGAGAAACTATTTACCAGAGCCTAACCTACTGGGTTTTAGCAGAGCCTGACTGACCTGGAGGAAGAGAAATACTCAACTCCAGCTCACTCTAGCCATCCTGTACCACCTAAGAGGGTGGAACAAAACTGAGAAGTTTTTGTGAAGTTCAAGATCTAGAGGCATAAGCTCACTAAAAGACTAAGACTTAATCATAGGACTATAGAATGCTGCCCCTACCCATACATCTTAATATCACATTACTAAAACACTATTTACAGCAGTTCCTTTTACCCAGTGCATCCTGTATGGCTATCAAGAAAAACTGCAAGGCATACTAAAAGGAATAAAGCACAGGTTGAAGAGACTCAGATATTATAGTGATGTAGAAATTATCAGATAGGGAATTTAAAACATCTACAATTAATATGCTAAGGGTTCTAATGGATAAAGTAGAAAACATGCAAGAACAGATGGGTACTGTAAGGAGAGGGATGGAAATCCTAAGAGTGAGTCAAAAAGAAATGCTAGAGATTAAAAAGTTGTAATAGAAGGGCCAGCCTGGTGGTGTAGTGGTTAAGTGTGCACTCTCTTCTTCGCCAGCCTGGGGTTCACTGGTTCGGATCCCAGGTGTGGACCTATACACTGCTCATCAAGTCATGCTGTGGAGGCATCTCACATACAAAATAGAGGAAGTGTAGCACAGATCTTGGCTTAGGGCCACTCTTCCTCAAGCAAAAAGAGGAAGATTGGCAACAGGTGTTAGCTCAGGGCCAATCTTCTTTACCAAAAAAATAAATAAAATTTAAATAAATAAATAAATATTTTTAAAAAATTGTAATAGAAATGAACAATGCTTCTGATAGGCTTATTAATAGCCTGAAAATGGCTAAGGAAAGAATCTCTGGGCCTGAGGATAGCTCAATAAAAACCTCCAAAACTGAAAAGTGAAGAGAAGAAAGACTGAAAAAAACCCAACACAGCAAAATATCCAAGAACTATGGGACAACTACAAAGGTATAACATATGCATAATGAGAATACCAGAAGCAGAAGAAAGAAAAGAACAGAAGAAATATTTGAAATAATAATGACCGAGAATTTCCCCCAAGTTAATATCAAACACCAAGCCACCAATCCAAGAAGCTCAGAGAACACCAAGCCAGATAAAGGCCAAAATACACTATACCTAGATGTATATATTCAAATTACAGAAAATCAAAGGTAAAGAAAAAATCCTGAAATAAGCCAGAGGAAAAAGCCACCTTACCTATAGAAGAGCAAAGATAAGAATTACATCTGACTTCTCCTTAGAAACCATGCAAGCAAGAAGAGAGTGGCGTGCAATATTTAGAGTTGAGAGGAAAACCAACTACCAATATATCCTTCAGATATATTGAAATTATCCTTCAGAGTGGAGGCGAAATAAAGATTTTATCAGGCAAACAAAAATTGAAGGAATTTGTTGCCAGTAGACATGCCTTGCAAAAATGTTAAAAGAAGTTCTTGGGGCTGGTCCAGTGGCACAGCGGTTAAGTTCACACATTCTTTGGTTGCCTGGGGTTCGCTGATTTGGATCCTGGGTGCAGACCCACGCACCACTTGTCAAGCCATGCTGTGGCTGACGTCCCACATATAAACTAGAGGAAGATGGGCATGGATGTTAGCTCAGGGCTAGTCTCCCTCAAAAAAAAAAAAGAAGAAAAAAATTGTTAAAATAAGTTCTTTAAAGAAAAGGAAAATGATATAGTTCAGCAACTCAGATCTACATAAAAGAAAAGAAGAGCATTGAAAAAGGAATGTGAAGGGAAAATAAAAAGTTTTATTTTTTCTTACTTTTAATCTAACAGAAAATAGTTTTTTCAAAATAAGATTGCCAACAAAGTATTCAATTACATATGCTTATACATATATATGTGCTTATGCATGTTAATGTATAAATGAAATGAATAACAGCAATGATACAAGGGAAGAGAAGGAGGAATTAGGATTAACTTGTTATTCTAAGATACTCGTATTACATGTAAAGCTATATAGTGTTATTTGAAAGTGGACTTGGAGTAGCAGTAAATGTATATTGTAAACTTTAGGGAGAACACTAAAAAAGTAAAAAAATAAGAATTATAACTGATATGCTAAAAAAGGAGAGAAAATGGAAACAAAAAATGAACAGTTACTTGTTCTGCCACAAAAGGCAGAAAAAGATTGGAAGACAGAAATAATAACAAAGAAAATGGGTAAATAGATATTTTCTGTTTGTTAGAGAAAATGCTAACAAATATGATAGATAATAATCCCACCATATCAATAATTTCCTTTAATGTCCATGGTCAAAATACACCAAATAAAAGACAAAGATTGTCGGAGTGGATCACAAAACAAGACTCAAATATATGTTTTCTACAAGAAACCCACTTTAAATATAAACATACATATAGATTGAAAGTAAACGGATGGAGAAAAATATCCCATGCTAACAATAATCAAATGAGAACAAGAGTAGTTATATTAATTTCAAACAGAACACATATCGGACCAAGGAAAGTTATCAGAGATAAAGAAGGGCAATACATAATGTAAAGTGGTCACTTCTCCAAGAAGACATTACAATACTTAATGTGTATGCACCTAACAACAGAGCTTCAAAATGTGTGAGACAAAAACTGATAGAATTGCAAGGAAAAAAGATGAATCCATTCTTAAAGTTGGAGGCTTCAATACCCTTCTATCAGAAATGGACAGATCTAGAAGGCAGAAAATCAGTAAGGACATAGCTGAAATCAATAACAGCATCGATGAACTGGATGTAATTGACATCTATTACCTAGTTATCTAACAAAGCAGAATATACGTTATTCTCAAGCTCACATGGAATGTTCACCAAGGTAGACCACATTCTGGGCCATAGCACATACATCAGTGAATTTAAGAGTAGAAACTATACAATATCTGCTCTCAGACCATATGGAATCAAACTAGCAATCAATAACAGAATCATGACTGAAAAATTCCAATATACGTGGAGATTAAACAACACACTTCTAAATAACACATGGGTCAAAGAAGAAATCTCAAGAGAAATTAAAATATATTTTGAACTAAAAGTGAAAACATAAGTTCAAAATTTGGAGGATTGCTAATAAGTAATTATGTCTAGCAGTGAAAGCAGAGCTTAGAGGGAATTTTATAGCATAGAATGGATATATGAAAAAAGAAGAAAGATCTAAAATCAATAATCTAAGCTTCTACCTTGGAATACTAGAAAAAGAAGAGCAAATTAAATCCAAAGTAAGCATAAGAAAAGAAATAATAAGAATTTAGAGCAGAAATCAATAAAATTGAAAACAGGTAATCAATAGAGAAAATAAAAGAAATAAAAGACTTGTTCTTTGGAAACGTCAGTAAAATTGATAAGCCAGGCTAACTAAGAAAAAAAACAGACATGATACAAAATACTAATATCAGAAGTGAAAGAAGGAACATCATTACAGATGCAATGGAAATTCAAAGGATAATAACGGAGTACTGTGAAAAACTTTCTACCCACAGATTTGATAACCTAGATAAAACAGACCAATTTCTTGAAAGGCACAATCTGCCAAAACTCACACAAGAAGAAATAGACAATCTGAATAGGCCTCTATCTATTAAAGAAATTGAATCAATAATTAGTAACCTTCAATAACAGAAAACACCAGGCCCAGATAAGTTCACTGATGAATGCTATCATACATTAAAGGAAGAAATTTTACCAATTCTCTACAATTTCTTTTAGAAGATAGAAGCAGAGGAAATAATTGCTATCTCAGTCTATGGGACCAGCGTTGCCTTAATACCAAAACCAGACAAAGACATTACAATACAAGAAAATTGTAGACCGATATCTCTCATGAATATCCCTGCAAAAATCATCAACAAAATATTGGCAAATCAAATCCAACAACATATAAAAATAATTTTATGGAAACGATCAACAAAATGAAAAGGCAACCTATGGAATGAGAGAAAACATTTGCAATTCTCTATATCTCGTACGAGGTTAACATCTGAAATATATAAGGAACTCATGCACTTTAATAGCAAAAACTAAATAAATAACCCAATTAACAGCTGGGCAAAGGACCTGAACAGAAATTTTTCCAAAGAAGATATACAAATGGCCAAGAGATATATGAAAAGTTACTCAACATCACTCATTATGAAGGAAAGCGAATCAAAACCACGATGAAATATCATCTCATAGCTGTTAGAATGGCTGTCCTCAAAATGACAAGAGATAACAAGTGCTGGCAAAGATGTGAAGAAAAGGGAACCTTTGCATACTGTTAGTGGGAATGTAAATTGGGAAAGCCACTATGGAAAACAGTATAAAGTTCCTCAAAAAATTAAAAAGAGAACTCCCTTATGATCCAGCAATGCCATTTCTGAGTATTTATCCAAAGGAAACAAAACCACTGTCTCAAAGAGATGTCTGCACTCCCATGTTAATTGCAGTATTATTTACAATGGCCAAACATGGAAACAACCTGAGAGTGTGTTAATAGATGAACAGATAAAGAAAATGTGATATATATATCACAATGGAATGGAATATTGTTCGCCACAAAAAAAGAAGGAAATTCTGCTATTTGCAACAACATGGATGACTTTGAGGGCATTATCTTAAGTGAAATAAATCAGACAGAGAAAGACAAATACAGTATAATCTCACTTTTATGTGGAATCTTAAACAAAAATGTTGGACTTATAGAAACAAAGAGTAGCTTGATGGTTGCCAAAGGCAGGATGTGGGAGAAATGGGTGAAGGTGTTCAAAAGGTACACACTTCCAGTTGTAAGATGAATAAGATCTGGATGTATATTCTACAGCATCATGACTACAGCTAACAATATTGTATTGTGTACTTGAATGTTGTAAGAGTAGATCTTAAGCGGTCTCACACACACAGACAAAAGGCAACTATATGAGGTGTTGGGTGGGTTAACTCAGCTTGTCATGGTAACCATTTCACAACATCAAATCCATCAAATCAGCACATTGTACTCTTTAAACTCATGAAATGTTATGTCAATTACATCTCAATAAAGCTGGAAACAAATTTTAAAAATTGATTTACCTGTTTGTTTATTTAGGTCTGCTTGGAATACTGTTTCCTTAACTCTTTGATTGCACATGTGCATAGCATTTCTCCTACCTCTTCATCCACTCTTGTCCAGCCATCTTGAATGGTTCTTTTTCCTTTACTTAGCTCTTAAATTTTGGAGCTCCTTAGCATTTTGTCCCATGTCCATATCTCTTCTTATTTTGTAGTCTGACCTTAGACACTTTCGTCCAGTGCTCTATTTCAAGATTTATCTATATTCTGGCATTGAACTCTGGGACCATATATTCAAGTTCTTTTGAAATATTATCACCTAGATGCCCCACATACACCTAAAATTTAATATTTCAAAAGATGGACTTCTCGTATTTGCTGGTTTCAACTCCAAATTTTTTCTGCCTCGTTCCTCATCTTAGAGAATGATCCCACTCAGTTGCCCAAATGAGAAACTTAGATGTTGTCCTTAATTCTTCATCTTCGTTTATCTTGATTGTGTCTCTTACATTTGTCTTGAATTCATCTAATTCTCTACACTCTTACTTCCCGTGTTCTGGTTCAGACAAACTGAAACTCAAGCCTCAATTAGTACCAATGATTCTAACTCATCTCTTCCCTGTTCGTTCATCTTCTGTATTATAGCTGTAATTATCTTCCTAAAATATAAATAAGGTCATGTCACTCCTCATCTTAAAATCATTGGCTCATCCCCCATTACCAACAAGATCATATCCAAACTCTTTTAACACAGCTGAAATATCTCTTCCTCCTTGAGACCATGCCTACTCCTTTAGCTTCATCCTCTACCACTTCCCTTCCCAACTGTATGCTCCAGCAATATTATTTTACTTTCATTAAAAGGTCACCTCGTTTATGATTTCACTGTCTCCTCTAAGTCTTGCCTGACCATCCAAGTGTAGGCTAGGTGTTTGATCTCTCTATAGAACACTGCATTTCCTTCTTTGTGGCATTTATCACATTCAATTTTAATTCGCTATTCACTTTTATGCATCCCCACTTGGCTATGCGGTTTCTCTGAAGGAGTGCGTGTTGTCTGCCATGGACTCCCTTGTATTCCTAGCACTTTGTATTGAGAGGGCGCAACACACACCATGGTGAATGAGTGAATGAACTTGTTTTGGAGAGTTTGCATAAAGATGCAAGGGGTGGGGAGAACTCAGCAGAGAAAAAAAGAGTATTTATTTAACACACATCATTAGGCTAACTGTTTTAAAATGCATTACTATTTTTAAATTCTTAAAAATTGAAAATAGATATGATCAAACTAATGTTCAGAAAGGTTAACTAACTTGCTCAAGCACAATTGCTACATAGGTAGCAATTGACAGAACTAGGATTCGAACTCTGAAAGTTATAGTGTTTTCTAGTCTACATAATTTTTTCATTCATGCCAGAAGCTTAGGAAATAATCCAGGAGAAGTGGGAGACATCATGAACTTCTTTGGCAGGAATCTATTTAAGACTCTTGAGACATCTTGGTGAGTCTATGATGAGTTGTTTGTATCTTGGTGCTTCCAAAAACTCACTTATTTCTATTATTCCAGATCCCATGTCAGTGACATGAGATTTGTTTTATTATTCCATCAGTTATGGTTTTATGGTTAAGTATGCTGAACTCAATTCAGTGATATTGATGAATTTATCATTGAAAACTATCTATCCGGGGCTGGCGCGGTGAACTAGTGGTTAAGTGTGCACGTTCTGCTTCGGTGGCCCGGGGTCCACCAGTTTGGATCCGGGTGCAGACATGGCACCGCTCATCAAGCCGTTCTGTGGTAGGCATCCCACATATAAAGCAGAGGAAGATGGGCATGGATGTTAGCTCAGGGCCAGTCTTCCTCAGCAAAAAGAGGAGGATTGGCAGCAGATGTTAGCTCAGGGCTGATTGTCCTCAAAACAAACAAACAAACAAAACTATCCTATGACATGTGAATAAATACAATGACACTCAGTGAGAGTCAGAGAAAAGGATTGAAGATACTGATCATTATCCTGTAAAAACTGATTCAGAATCCTATGGTGCCAAAGAAGATAAGGGTCCTACTACACAACACTAGTTGCAAAGCTTCTTTAACTAAAACAGCGAAAGATCATTTTCATAACACACTTATTATATATAAGGCACGGTTCTGTGTGCTTTCCATGTATTAACTCAACCCTACAAACTATCCAGTGATTAGTCATTATTCTTTAGTTTTATTTAGGAATTTGAGGCACAGAAATTGCCCAAGATCACATAAACCATAAGTAGAGTTGAGGTTTGAACCCGGGCAGTCTAGTTCTGAAGACTGTCATTATAACCATGGTGCTGGGCTGTAGAATGGTGTTTCTAAGTATCTTTTCCTATGATACTTTGAATGTAAATTTTATTTTTAGAAACTGTTGCTGTTTGCAGTTAAACTCCTTGTTCCCACCCTTGCTGAGGATCATCACTAGGAAGGACGGGTTGTAAACAGTGCTTCCATTCTCTTGGATGACAGCAAGATAAATTTTGTTTCTAAGTAAAGAAGGTTAAATTTCTAAGCCATTTGGCTTCATTTTGTGCTCTATAAATCTTTATGAATATACCTCCGTAATTGTTAATTGATGATCCCTCAGCCTGACTTAACTTTTAGATCGGCTTCTTTCTGACTCCAGCTCTCTCTACTCCCTTTTCTTAGAGCATTCACTTTAGAAACCTAATGGTAAATGTTTTCTCTGCCTCTTTGAGATATAAATCTTTTTGAAAAGCCTCTTGCCAGTTTTATACCCCATGAGTATCTTCCTCAAGGATCTGGGAAACATCTTTTTGAAGCGTCATCAAAGGAGATAGCACCCACATCTCGCAGTCTCTGTTGGAAGGTGGAAGCCTGCCTTTGGTGGGTGTCTGGCTCCAAGTTGGTAACGTTATCTCCTCTCAAAAAAGTAAGAGAAGTCTCCTTTTCTTTGGGTAAAGCCAATTAGCAAACACAGATGGCCTATGATCTCCCTCTCACTCCAGCCTTTAAAAATCCTACTGCCCTTTGTTTCAGTTGGATTCAGTTCGGACTTAATTCTGGCCTCTCTCATCAAGTACAATAGCCTTGTATGAAGTCTTCTTTGCCTGTTTAAGTTTTTTTCTGTTGCAGTTTTTGTTTTGATAGCAGATCTGTAGAAAACACATGACAAAATCAAGGTTTATGTGTTGACATTAGAGATCAGTCTTTCCTAGGTCTTAATTCTTTACAAACGTTCAAAATTGAAAGGCTTTGGTGAAGATCAGGTTTATTGTTTTTATCTATTTTGAAGCAAGAAACTGAGCCTGAAAACACTCTTTGGTGAGCATCCTTTTAACATCAAATGGAAAAAACTATTCTGGAGAAGAACGTAAATTTCCCCCACATTTTGTTGTGGGATCAAGGTATTACATCTCTTGATTAGGGGTTGAGAAGGTAAAGATCAGAAAACATGTATGAGTGTAACCATATTATTGGGGGGGAGAATTTTAACCATAAGGATAATATAAACAATATTACTATTGTTGATAACCACCTATGGTCATTTAAATATTTTTAATGTAACCCAAAGAGAGAGGTGTTAGCTATTCTGATTGCTACTTTTGTTTTATTGGGACATTCTTCTGTGATTTCCATTGAAGATTGACTGGAAATAACTTTTTCCTTTGGAAGTTTTCAATTATATTGTTATTTATCTGGCTTCTTCACAGGGATCTGAGATTTTTTTCCTCAAAAATAAAAAGGGCAGCATGCTCAAGTAGGACACATTTTATTTTTTCCTCCAATGTTAAAAAATCCAATGCGATATTTGCATATTTTTCAAATTGCTTTGTGTGTTTTCTGAAGCAGTGCTAAGCAAATCAGCACATTTATCTGGGGAGGAAATGATATCCTAAAATACATTGAGAAAGCTAACTTGTTATATAGCTTCTTAGTGTTCTTGTGCCTCTCTATGAAAAAAAAAAGAAACAAAAACTGCAAAATACAGAAAGACCATGAATCAATTAATCAAGTTAATGGCTTCCTTTAGGACACTAGAGCAAATTTTAAAAGTACATTTAAGTATAAAAATTAAAAATTGAATACTCTGGGAAGAAAACATATATCATTTGAGCAGAATAGTTAACTGATTTGGGGGGAAAAAAAATAACAGAGGGAAATCGAACCCACCATATTTGATAAAATATTTTTCATGTATCTGCTCTCGGAGGATAAATATTAAATGAAACTTTGTTTTGCCATAGTTCCCATCAACTCCAAAAATAGGCACTATTTGGCTTAAATTTGTAACCCAGGAATAATCCTTTTCAAAGTTATATTTGTCAAAGCTGAATGAAATCTAGTTTCAAATGCAGTATATAAACACCACGATGTGGCTGCTTTTGGTAGGTCATTTTGGTTCCTGTTTCTGGAATTGCTAGGTCTGAATAGCGAACATAATCAGGACGTGTTAACTCTCCCATTACTTTTAGTACCATAGGGATTTTAATCGTTAATTCAAAGTAGGCATTTCAGATGAAAAAATAATCTTCTTTTGGAGAAAAATCCTTTCAATCCTCCAAGCGTTTTGGATGTGGGTACTTACTAGAGCTTCTCCCTGAAAGTGGTACTCGGGAGGGGTTCTCCGCCAGAGCCACCCGGGGTGAGATCAAAACTGTCAGCATCCACAGATTTCTCTTCATGCTCACTCCCTCTGACAGTTTAGACCAGCTGTTCTATTTCCTACCTTTCTTGGTTTTGGTAAGGTGATAAATATAACAGATTTATCAACATTTTTTTTTTCTACAGCTAAAATGTCAGTCAGCTTTCCAATTACAAAACAACAAAAATAAAACCCTAGCTTTTAAAAATGTAAGGACTTCAGGCACACTGCACTTGATTTTTTAATAATGAGATCACCCGCAAAATTAAACAGAAATAGAAGCTACTTTTCCTTTTGGACAAGTACAAGAGGAGCCAAAAACTACAGTGCTTCTAATTAAAATTGCAGAACTTATAAGTATAGTCGGAAAAAGAAGGAAGAAACAAAAAGAAAAATGCAGCTCATGGCTACTTTGTAGATGGAATATAACTTGACAGAACGGGCTGAGGGGAAATGGGAAACGGCATTTATTGACTGCTTGAAAATTTACTTTCTGTATGACCTTAGCCATTTCCCATAACCTTACTAGTTTTTCATTTCCTATTTTTAAAATAAAAATAATACTTGCCCTTCCTATCAGAAAGAATTCAAAGGAGGAATGAAAAAAGTTTTGCATGTTGTAAAACATTGTGCAAATGTAAAAGATTACTACTTTTTGAACTCATTGAATCTGTAATTTATAAAATAACCATTAAGAGTTTTGAAATATTCCTCACTCTTTCACATGTTTAACACAGATTGTGGAGCTTAGTTGAGTCCAGTAGAATATTGATTTGGAGCTCTCGGGAGGGTCCAGGTGGTTTTTACTCATTATAATAGGTCTGTGGTTTCACTGCCTGACTCAGGGCTCTTCCCTCATCTTTCTCTTCCTAGCTAAGTTCATTGCAAGCAGTGACAAAGTGCCAGACAATGAGGGACCTTCTGTCTTTCTAGCCAAGAATGCAGTGGAGACATCTGAATTAGGGTCTGGTTGGGCATCTTTCCCAAGTGATGAAGAATGGGGAGAAGAGAAGAAGACACTGAAATCTTTAGTCTGTCCGTACATTGGGTCTTGCCTTTCCCTGACAGTGGAAAACTAACCTCTGCAAGGACTCTAGCATAGAGGCTGCTGTTGAGAACAACTGTTTCTCTGGATAGCTGCATATCCTTGAAGCCACTATTTATTTTTAGAATGTGCCTGAATGAGATCTGGAATGCTGTGGACAAGTTTTCAATCAGAAGTCATGCCCAGGGTGAATCCCCCATTCCTCTAAATTCTTAGTTGGAAGCCCTCCTTGTGGGGAAGGTGTTTGGGTTGTGGGTGTGAGTAGTAGCTTGTAGTTTCTCTGGCATGTTGACAATACCGCTCTAGAAAATGCAAGGGAGTCTGGACACTGTTGGAGATGTAGTCAAGACTAACATGCCAGACAAGTTGCTGTTTTTTGATACTAGTCACCATGACTGCCCGGATGATTCTGCCCCTTTACCTCTGCCCTAATCCACACCCCACAGAGCCTAGTTTAAAACAGAGATGACACAGTCAACATGTGCTTGGAAGAGGGCGGTGAGGCAAGAGGCAGTCCTAGGAGAGGAGTGGTTGGATGATTCAGCTGACCAGTGTGCCATTGTCGCCCACTCTGCATTATTCCTAGTCCCAGTTGTGTTGATACGGCATGTTATGGCGACCATGGCCATTCCCTCTAGGAGACTTGATAATCTGCCTTCCAGAAGCACAGCAGCAATTCTTTTCTCACTAAGGGAAGCCATTAAAATTCTGGAATACAATCCCTCCCTTCCTCTTCAGGAAACCTCTATAGAAGTCCCCTACATTCAGATGATGTTCTAAAGGCCTTCAGGAAGACAAGTTCAATCATCTCATTGTCTCTGAATTATTTCGATTATCTAACCAAACCCTCAAATAAGACAGTGCTTCAAGGAGCTACAGACACATTAATCAGACATCCCAGAATGACAGCATTAGAAGAGACTGCCGGAGTCCAGCTCCAGCCGGTAGGGTTCCTGAGGGATGAATGGCTTCGGTGAAAAAAGAAGTTACAGTGAGACTGGAAGTGAGGTTTCCAAGTCTGATTTATTCGAAGCATTCAAGCATTTATATAGGGTCCAGGTCATGCGTTTATGATTTCATGGAGTTATCTCAGTACATATTTTGGCAAACAAAATGGGTACATAAGCATATCTTGTTACAATATTAGCACAGTATGTCTGTGAGAAGTAAGCAACCTTTATTAAGTATAGATATTGACCTTTTTCATATGTCTACTAGGCGTCTAGATGTTTAAGAATGATTGCAAAACGGGGTGTAACGTCTAGATTTAGTTCCTCATGGGTCGAATGGCCCTAAGCCTCTATCTTTATTCCTGTAATAACGAAAGCAGAAATATTGCAAAGCATAAGGGTATCGAAAGCCACACAGGCCCCCAGCTCCGTCTGATCGCAAGTCATATAGGCACAGTGTTTGGGGTTTTTCTTTTACCATTAACTGTTTTACAGGGTTCCCAATCCTCATCATAATCTCAGTTCCCCTGTGTCAATATATTATGATATTTTTCTGTAACTTTATCAGGATCATGAGTTGTCTTAGGAAGGGGTTGTTTTTGCATGTCTCTGTTCCTGGGTGGGTGCCACCATTTACCTCCTGTCCTAACAGGCCTAGGATAATATCTACCTCCTAGAAGGACCTGAGGAGGGAATATTCTCTTTTGAGGCTGATTATTAGAAGGCTTCCTCCTTGAGGGCTGTCCAAATTCCCTTACCGCCTTTCCAGGAGGGGGTCAGAACGTTTTTTCCCTTCAGGCTGTTGTTCCCTGAACATTCCCTAGAAGGCCAGGTTACATCAGCTTCTTTCCCCTGCTTGGAGAGATTTTCCCCAAGATATCCCCATGCACAGAAAAAGAACAGCAAGAGCAATATTGCTAAGATTAGTAGCATGAGTAGGATCAGGAGCGGCCGACGGCCATCTTCTGAGTGTCCGCCCT
Organism: Equus przewalskii; assembly: GCF_037783145.1. Taxonomy (NCBI): domain Eukaryota; kingdom Metazoa; phylum Chordata; class Mammalia; order Perissodactyla; family Equidae; genus Equus; species Equus przewalskii. Next base: position 99,600,408 of record NC_091832.1, on the reverse strand, counting down.
GCGTTCCCTCATCTCTCTCCCAGACCGTTGCCCTTGGGTAGAGGCTTAGCTGACTGGTGGGCGGCTCCCGGCAAGAGACCTTAGTCAAAAGTCTTCTAAAACAAGTAGTTAATCCCTTAAAACAGCACTGTTGGCAAAACAAATCCAGACTTGAACATCCACAATCGCAGGGAGTGAACATGTGTTCACAGGCTTTTTGGTGTGGAATAACACATCCAGGTTTGGGGGTAAAAAATGACTGGTTCCCAGCTCTGCCCTTTACTAACCGTGTGAACCTAGGCTAAGTAGTTTACCTTTGGCTTCCTAATATATTTATAATGGAAGAGAAAATGATCTCTTTTCATTGCACTAATCTAACCATGAGGTGAGACAATGGGAATAAACCTCAAAGAACATGCTTAATAATTGATAGTTTTCTTCCCACTCTTCTCATGGTTGAAATTTGCCTTCTGCCTTAAGTATTGTCACAAACTATGTGGCCTCAAGAAAAGTACTTCACCTCTCTGGGCCTCAACTTCTTTGGATGTAAAATGAGAATCTTGGACTGATTGATTCTAAGGTCCCTCCGAGAATGTTTTTCACAAAAATAGGAAACATCATGGTAGATTTCTGAAAACATTACCTTCATTTTTGTTCCCTTATAGCCATCTGTTATCACAGACTTGGCTGGGCTAGACATAATTACTTTTTCCCAATGGAGTCAAGAAACAAACTAAATGGCAGTGTCCTTGAATAATTTATTTGACTCCTAGAATTAGTACATTATCATAGTTGCTATGGAAGAGGTAATTTACATTTTGAAAGGGTATTTTACTTCTTTTATCTCTGAATGTATTTTAATCCTTTTACTAGTTAGAAAACGTGACTCCATTATTTTATGTCAATACTTCCCATATCCGGTGATTGGGGTGGGGTCAGTTATTATCTGCAGTGTCTGATGAGGTTAATGCACTGGGACTCTCAGTGCCTACATTTAGTTAATGAATTTGAAGCAGTCTCCGGAGTGTGCATAGCTACCAGTACCTTATCATTCTCGAAGCTTTTGTTTGCTTTCTGTTGAGTGATTTGCAGAATAATAGTTTATATATACATAGAGTTTAATAACATAGTAAAGTAAGTGTCAGATCTGAGAACATGTGCTTTGGAAAGAATAGATATTCTGTGATCAGACATAGATTTAAATCTGGACTTTACCACTTAATTAGCACTTGATCCTGGCTTGTCACTATTCTTATCTGAATTTTAGTTTCTTTCCCTATAAAATGAGGACACTATTGACCTCCAAGTTGGGTTATAATATTAAGTGAGAAATTATTTGTCAATGTCAATGTACTTTTTAAATATTTTCCTATGACAATGTAATGCATTATTTTTTATATTATTTTATTCCTTTATTGATTTATTTTGAGGAAGATTAGCCCTGAGCTAACACCTACCGCCAATCCTCCTCTTTTTGCTGAGGAAGACTGGCCCTGAGCTAACATTCATGCCCATCTTCCTCTACACGGCTTGTCAAGCGGTGCCATGTCCGCATCTGGAATCCGAATTGGCGAACCCCAGGCCACCGAAGCAGAATGTGCGAACTTAATTGCCACGCCCACGGGCCTGCCCTTGTAAAGCATTATTTTGCTTAGTAGGATTATTTCATTGCTATAGATTAACTCCAGGGAACATTAGCTTGGGGAGAGTTATAAGGCAAGAGAAAGTGAGTAAGATTTGTATGTTGTAGGAGAACCATTGGTAATGAACATCAGTAGCTGGAAGTTGTTAGAATAAATGCCTGGAATTAGTAAAGAAATGATAAAGAAAGCCAACACAGGATAAGAGGAAACCCTGAAAGTGGATGTGGGAAACTCATTTTTAGTCCTTTGAATCCCTAATAATAGTAAATATGTATAGTCAATGTGGTTATTTACCAATATTTTGGTTCTCCTCATTCCAGAAACATTGTAGAGTTGCACTTCTCTGCTGCTTTGAAATCAGATACGGCCGCGTGATTTGCTTTAGCCAAGGATGTGTGTATGGTTGTGACATGCATTTACGTACCAGGTGTTGGTCACTCCCTCAGCCTACCCCCCAATGAGGATCATGTGGAGCAGAGTCCCCAGCTAACATGTAAGTCATGAAAAATGGACAAGGAATAAATGTATGTTTTCTTAAAATATTTTATGGGTTTTCGTTACTTCAACATGACCTAGATTCTCCTGACATGTAGAATAAGTTAAGATAACTAACTCATCCAGAGGTTTAAGAGAATCTCTGCCCTTTCCTTCAAAAGTGAAGCCAAAAGCAAGGGTTGAGGTGGATCTTAATCTGGGAAAGGATCAGAGGAGTGTGAACTAGAGAGACAACTGCCTTCTTCAGAGAAAGGGCCAGTCCAGGGGCCTGTGCTGTGTGTCACTAGCAGTTAAAGGTTAGTGACTCAGGTCCTGCCCACTGCCCAGGGAGCACCCTTGTTTTTATTGTCCCATTTCTATCCTGTTAGAGGTTGTATAAGGGTGGTCATTGTACGTGTTCAAAAGATCAAGAGAAACCTCACGATCCTTTGAAGACGGTACTTATTGCATAGCTAGGGATATATTAGGAACACAGAGAAGTTATGTTTAGGTGTTTTCACCTTGGTTAGACAGACAAGATCATACAGCAATACATACATACAAGGGGGAAAGTGGTAGCTTTCCTTCAGTATCTCCTTATGCATAGCCTTGAAGACCTTTCTGTTATCCTACATTATCTTAGCCTATCTCTCCAGTCTCATCTCATGCTATGCTTATCTTCGTTCTCTGTTTTTACTTTTCTTCACCCAGTGAACTTCAGTGCATTCTTCTAGTAGCAGCTCAGTTGTCATTTTTCAGATGCCTTCCGTGACCTTTCTGAATACATCAAATAGTCATATTATCTACTCTCATCATTGTATGCATCTTTTCTTTGCAGCACTTACCATGATTGTTATTTTCACATTTAGTTTTGTAATTGCTGGATTAGTGATTGTCTCTCTCATAAATCGATAAACCACATGGGTGAGAGGCTTTAATCTGTGTTCAATCCCCTTTGTGTAATCTGACACTAGCACAACGCTTTGCACATGCTAGCACTCAACAGATACTGTTAAATGAATAATGAATGCTAGTCACCGTGGTGGTTATGTAACATAGTCATTTATTTTCAACCGTTCAGAATGCTGTGAGATAGTTAGCTATGTCTTCATTTTCAAAAGGAGGATCCGTTAAAAGATTTGCTCCAAATCACATACTTGTAGATGGTGGAGCCAGATTTTAAATCCATGTTTATCTGACTTCAAAGCCTGTGGTCTTTTCATTACATGCCTCTGCCTCACCAGAGACTAAAAGAAATACTTTAATTTTGAGGGAGTTAATAATGCATGGGAACTGAATTGAAAATAATTTTATGCTGTTCTGCTCCAGAAGAATTTTTTATTATCCAGCTGTAGCTTTGTGCCTTCATCTCTTATCAAGAAGAGGTAATTATCTTCATTAGTAGGCAACCCCTTTACTCCCATATAACTTTGATGCAGTTGGTAAAACTCTATTTTCTTTACTCCGTGCTCCCTGTGAACTAGTATCTTCAAAGCTGTCAAAGTTTGCAACCAGATGGCCAACTATTCTTCGCTTTTTAAGTTCCTCTACAGCAAGGCGTCACCAGGTCCATCAGCAAATAGTAACATATGAAAACATATTGTCTCATCTTTAGTATCTCCAAATGTCACTTTCACATTTGTTATTCCACTCTTGTTCCTAATTAAAGAAAGCTCAGTTCCACTTCTCCTGACTGATATCTACCATTTCAATAATGTCCTTTATGTTTGTCCTAGAATATTCATCATTGCCTTGTTAATGCAGTTGTTTTCAAATAAAATGTTAACTAACAACGTCCGTTCTTGAATTTCTATAGTATGTGATTATTTCTATTTGGCCTCCTCTTCTATCTTATGCTATGATTCCACCCTGGATTCATATATGGAGACATCTGCCATCTGAAACTTGATGGGCATTTTTTTTACCTTTTTAAGCTCTTTATCACTCTTTATCCCTCTACTTTTGCTGCCAGTGTGAGTGGTATCTTTCCTGCAGCTCCCTGTCACTGTCCCTTTTCCATCTTACTTCTCTCAACTGTTTATCTCACGCACTCAGCCTGCCCCACTCTTTGCTCAGGTTCGCTGAGGTCTAATACCTCTCATGTCATTCATTTTGCTCTCATATTCATTGAGCTTCTTAAGAAGATCAGCTCGTCTCTGTGGTTTAATATCTAGTTCTTAATTTCATACCTAAAAGAGAATACTCAAAGAAAATCATTCTTACCTTCTTTGCTCTATGTTTGAAAGGTATTTGATCCTATCATAGTGACATTGATTTGCATTTTGAATTTGTTGCCATTTAAAATAAATTAAAATTTTGTCTTAGCTTATAATCAGATTATAGTAGCAGCACGAATCCACCTGACTTTAAAAAATCTGGAGACAGCCATTTGCTTGGATAATAGGTCAACTCAAATAATATCACTTTGAATGTATATTGTAGTGCTGGTACTGGTATTTCTGTGATAATGACATTGCTTCTAAAAATTAAAGGATTTGACCATGAATAAAATTCCTTTAATAGGAACATTAAATTCTAAGGAGAGTGTGGCTTTTTTTAAAAGAGTGGATGGCAAGAAGTAGGATGTATTACTTTTAGTGTTCAAAAAATGGGATGGGAGATGAAAGACTGAGCACCAGTGTCCCTATTATTTCTCCCACAGGCTTGGGTTGTGTCCTCTTAAAGTCACAGAAATTAGCTTGATTTAAATGCCACATGGAAGTTAAGTTTCTTTACAGGTATGAAATCAGATCAAAGTTAGATTCAAGTTAGGGCTACTGAGAATTAGGAGATGGACCTAAATATATTTTACCTATTATTAATACGCAAACATTTTAGGGGAAAGCTTATTCCTAGGGAAAATAAGCATATTTGCTAAGGATATTTGTGAACTAGAAATGTAAAGTACTAATGAAATCAAACAGAGATGAGATAATCTTGTTAAATATGACTTTGGTCAATACAGATTTAGAAGAAGAATATTTTTGGACTCTTTTAAGTGGAAAATAGTAACATCTCAAATTATCCCAATGGACTATATTAATGTAAGAACGCTGTCTCACTGTTTTCTGGATTGATCAGCACAAGGTGAAATTCAGTCACAGACACAAATCAAATGTGTTTCATGTTTCAAAATTAAACAATGATAAAATAGAGCATACAGAGAAAGATGGCCAACATGGTAAAGAATTTGGAAAGCACGTAATGATTGTTTATTCATCCATGTGATAAATTCACCCAATTCCCTGCCAGATAGTGGAGATACAATGACAAATACAACAAACATGGCCCCTACCTTATAGAAGAAGTGAGAAGACAAACAGCTGAGAATCACTAATGAAATAAATAACGATACTGTAGACAAAGGAAAGAAAATGAGGAGAACGTACAGAAAGGAGCTTAGTCAAGTTTAGGATCAGATGAGATGGTGTGTGGAAGAACCAGGGAGTAAAAGAAAAGGCATAAATTATTCTCTGCAGAAGGCTTAGCACATCAGAGAGAACAGTGCTAGGAGGAACTGAAGTAAGTCAGGAAGTTTGGTGAGTAATTTCAAGGGAGAAGAGGAGGAAAAATAAAGCAAAAAGAGTAGTAGGGCCAGTAGTAGGGCTTCATCTAATCCTAGGAACAATGGGACAGGCCTTGGCACTATATAGCTCCAGTGAGCGTTCACCTTGTACTCTAACTAAACAACAAACTACAGAGTGGTGAGTGTATAATCTGTGCAACTATCTCCATTGGCCCTTTCATGGGAGGTCCTTTCATAGCTGCAAGTAGAAGAGTGACGTAATTGGCTTTGAGTTTATAATTATATAAAAAACTCTGGATTTTATATGGAATATAGATTCACTGAATCACTTATAAATAAATCTTTATAATATAGGTATTATGTACCTGGAACTGTATTATAGGATTCAGTAGGAAGTAAGATAGTCTGGATCCCATAATTGTGGAGCTTCCATTATAGTATGGCAGAGATAAAAACAAATAATAATTTATCACTAAGTAAGCAAAATAGTTTTAAATGCTGGTAAGCGTTATGAACAAAAGGATATACCAGCTGAACTTAGGTTTGAAAGATCCAAAGGAGTTTGCCATGTAAATATTTGGAGACACAGGACATTGGAAACAACAAGCAAAAAGACCTAGGCAGGATGAGTGTTCTGGGTTCAAGGGACAAAAAGAAGATGAGTGTTGGGGCTGGCCCCGTGGCCGAGTGGTTAAGCTCGCGCGCTCCGCTGCAGGCGGCCCAGTGTTTCGTTGGTTCGGATCCTGGGTGCGGACATGGCACTGCTCATCAGACCACGCTGAGGCAGCGTCCCACATGCCACAACTAGAAGAACCCACAACGAAGAATACACAACTATGTACCGGGGGGGCTTTGGGGAGAAAAAGGAAAAAATAAAAAATCTTTAAAAAAAAAAAAAAAAGAAGATGAGTGTGACTAGAACATGGTGTGTGAAAGAGAAAGTGGATCAAGATGAATTTAAAGAGGTAGGGAGGGATCCAACCACACAGGGGCTTGTTGGGATGGTTGAAAGCACTGAGTGTGTGGACATGTACAAGAGAAAATAAATTGAAAATAGAACAAATATGTTCAAATACGTAGTGGTAATTCACTTTAAAAGGGAGTTAAAACTACTTCTATGTTGCTACACTCAACCAAATTAAGTGTAATGGGGGGTTGTTAAAAGAGGGAATATTTTGGTTCCACAAACTGTCCAAGCGAGAACGAAGCTGCCTGTCACTTGAGATATTTATGCAGAGTCAATAGAAGGAACTTCTGCTCTGTGTGAAAGGCAAGGCTAGTTTGCCTCTAAGGTCTTTTTCCACTACAAATGCTTTTAGTTAATATGGGGAAAATAAGGTGCACAAAAGTTTCCTGAGTTCAATATCAAGAGCTTTTGTCAACTATTGTTATTGACATACGCAGTTACAGTGTACAGAGCAGACGACAATGAAGAGGGCCACTGTTTTTGTCTTTCTGAATCCCTATCTTTTGAAACATATGGGCTGTAGGCTTTGTTTTATGATTGCTTCCAGGTAACATAATTCTATCTTGTTTTCATAGAGAGATGAAAATGTAGCATTTTCCTACAAAAATACTATTTTAAATGGGATAATCACATTTTAGAACAGAAAAAAACCAACAAATGTCCCACATTCCCAAATAAAACACTGAGCAATTTTTTTCTTTTCTTTTGTATTTTGAAGCTTATAGATTTTTTGATCTGCTTTTCCAGATTATACACATACTCTTCACACCTGTCAATATGTTCAAGAGGGGGCATCATAATCTTTCTAAGATTAAATTTGTTATACAGCTAGTAATACATCGTTTAGTTAGAGTGACGTAGAAGTTATGTATGGAGTCATTACATTAGATGATTGTTTCAAGCAATGGGCTCAAAAGGAGAAGGATTAGCTGACATGTACTAAGTATCTCCTTATGGTCATCCTTCAATACCTCTGCACTGATCTTAGGATAAACACAATAGTTTTCATCTTGGCTTGAACAGAATTATGTGCATTTGACCCCGTGGTCTCTCTAGCATCTTTTCCCACGAAGTAAAGAAAACATCAATTCTAGATTAGTTGAATTACTTGTTTTCTTCACATGTATACATTAATATATTTACTTTAAATTTTTGGCAAGAGTTTTCTAAAATATAAAGATCCAAACATTTAGATATCTTAATCTATGTTTCTATCTCAGTACAGCAGGTATTGGAGGTGGACTTATCTTGATCTCCATTTATTACAGAACCTTCAGGATCCTGAAGAGTGGGGACCTGGGGGGTATTCATAGGTAGGTTCCCTTTGCCTGAGGATTTTAAAAGGGACACGTGTCAATGCATTAACGTGATGCTCTGAAAAGTTATGCTTTTCCCACTTAAAATATAGTCTTGTATAAGATGGCGTTTATATAGAAAACACTGCATTTTGATGTAATGCAAAAATACTTCTTTAGAAGGAATAGATTCCCTAAGAATTCTGCGAAGAGCGTAATTTCTTTAGGACTGATATATTGCTTTTAATCACTTTCGTTTTCTGCTTTTGTGACTCCTGCTGCTCCATTTTTCAGAATTCATTTAGTTTTACATTAGCTTGTGTCCATTTGGTACAAGATGAGGATAACATTCTTTTGCCAGATCATCAACTTTTAAAGGATTCCTTTTCATTAATAAAACAAAGTTGAGGATTATGTCAATTAACCAAATAGTTGGAGCAAAGACTAAACTTTTCTCTATGCTATCTTAAAAGATGTTTTGAGCTGGATGCAATATTGCATTAAAACTGTAAAGAGTGAGCTCACAGCTTTGGTAGAGCACATTTTGCATTTCCTTTCACAGGCTGACAGTAGTCAGGAGAACCTCTTCATCCCTAAGTGAAATACTGTCGTAAAGTTTACAAAGTTAATCTTGCACATTGAACTGTTTTAAAGGAGTTCCCTGGTTTAAAAATCAACAAAACAAAAACAAACATACAAAACCTGAAACACAAAAGTAAAGCAAAACACTTGAACCCAATCCTTTTATAGGCATAAACAATGGCTAATTTATAAGATTTAAATATTTATCTTGACGTTGAAACTTTAGTTTCTTGTCCTTAATTAAAATAGTACTGCTTGCATTGATGTTTTAGCTCCCTGTGCTATCTTCTATAGATTTTGTTTCATTTTTTGTTGCTTGAATTTTTTAGATTGTAGGATAAAAGAGGGCAGGGGTAATACCTTTTGTATAATGTGAAGATTGTGATGTGAATTGATTGTGGATAACAGCTATAAATGTTTTTTCATTTCTTTGAATAGTTGGGGCTTGAAAATAATCTTCACTGCCCTTGAGAAATTTTTCAAAAGGATTTTCATCTCTGTAAAGTGAATGAGTCTATATTTGCCCATAAAACTCTTCTCTTTGTGAAAAATTTCAGCTTTTAAAAATTAAATCATGGAAGAAGTTTGCATAGATTCATGCTTCCTGTGCTAAAATTATGTTAGAAATGAAAAGTGCCTGAAAACAGAGATAATACAATGCAAATTGATCTTTGCATGTCATTAACCTGACATCTATGATGTGCCTTGCTCACTTTCAATATTTAGTAAGTGTCCAATTTCTTAGGTATGAATAAAAATTAGAAACAATAACAAGTAAGCTACTTTTCAATAAATAGACATGTCCTCACTGACTTTTCAATAAATAGACATGTCCTCACTGATTTAAGAATACCAACTTTTCAATAAATAGACATGTCCTCACTGATTTAAGAATAGCAATTGGGTGTAGCACATTAACTGAGTGGCCTAGAGCAATTTTATAATAATCTTCTAAGAGCTTAGGAAAAAAAAATCAACACTTTATTACCTTTAACACACTGTGGTTACTGCTTCTCTTAATTCATTTTAGTGAGCTGTCAATAAATTTCTCTCCATTAGATACTGAATTTAATTAGCTCCAGGGTCACGATTTATGTGATTTCTAAGTTGTGCACTATTTACAATGTCTAGTAAATGTTACCTATGGCAACATAAATATATTGAATCTATAGCCAGTAGGAGACAATTATTTTTCATTCCTTGGATATTAAGCATTCAATAGCACTGTTTCTGATTATTTTCCTGACTCCTCTGCTATGTTATGTGGGAACAGGCCTGGCTACACAATTTGTGATTCCTCATGCAAAATGAAAACATGGGGCCCCAGAAATTTAAGACAGTAACAATAGAGCCTGAGGCCAGGGCCTTTTTGAGCTTGGTATCTGTGGGACTGCATAGGTTATACAACCAGGAAGCAGACCTCTGTGTGAGCGTAAAAATTTTAAACTTAATCTCTAACACGTAAGAATTATACTCTTTGTAAATATATAGCTGAATAAATAAGGGTAACCAGAGATTGGCCTACTATTAATAAAGGCAAATATTTTTCATTCTCTTTGACTTTCAGCAAAGTTTATGGGTTTAAGATGTAACCAGAACAGTCTAAAGGAAAAGATAAAGTATCCTTTCATCAAGTGTTTGATCTGGAGAGCTAAATCCCTAACTAGTGGATTCCAAAACCAAGCATGATTGTTTTAATTTCCGCATTCTATTCTGAATCAAGAGCCTGGTCAAGATAGTTACGGTTTTCTTTGAAATTGCAGGGTGGTGAAAAATTCTGGTGGCTCACCTGCTCTCTGTTCTTCGTCCGTTTTTGGCGTCTGAATACTAGCAAGATACTATGATGACAAGCTACATTTACATCCTCCTTGAAGACGTGTGTGACTGATACATTTTAAGTAAAATCCCTTTGCTATTCCCTTTCTCCCCGTCTGTAACAACCGTGAAGGCTGAAGTCTCAGCAGTTGTCTTTGAGCCACACGGCAACCTTGAGGATGACGACACAATTTATGGTGGAACAGAAAAACAAAATAATCCTGCTTTCTTGATGACTTTAAAAAGACTCTCCGCCAGCCCAGGATTGCCTGCATGAATGAATAACACCCTCATTTATTGAAATCTCTGCAACCCAGTTTGTTAGTCGCAGCACAGTTTTGATTTGATAGAAATTTGATACAGGAGACAACTTTCTCTTCTTTTTTTTTTTTAAATTTGTGTTCTACTATATCCCACTTCTGCTGTGGCAATAACAGATTAATTCAAAGCATTTGTATAATAGCATGAAGCAGAGAAAAATTATTAAAGACAGAACAAACAAAACTCCACTTCATTTTGCTGGAGTGGCTTTTAAAATCGGATCCGTTGCTTCGTTTCTTTGTTCTATACACTTGATGGGGGTTTTTATTTTGTTTTTGTTTTTGTTTTATTTTTGTGCTTGGCTGTTTGTTTTCTTGGTTTCTTGCAGCCTGTTACAAATTACTGCAGTATTTATTCATTCATCGAAGCAGTGTGCCCTGCTAATGACACAACAACAATATGACATCTTCCCTTAAATAACTCGGCTTAAAGAGAGATCAAATAGATAAAAATATAATTTCAATTAGAACCTGGTAAGAGATCAAATAGAAAGGGAAAAATAATATGGGTCTCCAACTCCACTAAGTCAAATGCCTGCCTATCTTCCTAGGAAATTTAGGAGGGCTAGCAAATATGCACTCTGAGAGAAACACCTTGCAGTCTTCTAGAATTTGATGTCCCTTAGCCCCACTGCTAAGCAGATGAAACTTTGTTCTGTGACGTTTTCCACCTTTAGGAATAATAATATTAGATTGAATTCATACGTATTTTTCCCCTACATAAAAGTGTAAGGATAAGATTTAGATTTTAAAAATTAAGATCTCTATTTTTTTTTAAAAAAAGGTAGAATTGCTTTATTTCAAGAAATGGAGAAAGCCCCATGCGTATTAGTAACGTGCATTTTCTTGAGCAAAATCTAGATATTCCACCTGCCAGAAGGTGACATTACCTTTTAAGTCACTGTCGCCCAGAGAGTGTTTGGTTACACTCTAAATTTCATGGTTAGTGTTTCTGCCATGCATTCATTTTCAGTATTTTAGTGGAGTTGTCCAGCTGAGATAATACATTCGTTTCTCAACAGGATTCTGTAGTGGATGGCTGAAAAGTGTAATTTCACATACGTAAGATTAAAAAAAAAAAGAAAAGAAAAGCTGCATTTGGTTAGACTAGTGCAAGCTTCAAAATAGGTAACGTAGCTTTTATCAGTAAATAAAACTTCAATAACTACCACCCTTTTAATTTAGAAAAGCAAGAGATTCACAATTTCAAAACACTTCTAGATGCATGAAATATCTAAAAACAAGTCAAATACTGCAAACTACTCAGAGCTTCAAACTAAAAAATACAGTAGGCAAACTAAAATAATAAATAAATCTCAACCTGTGCTTGGAATACCTAAAGTGTTATAAAAACACTTTTTTCTGATTATATCTCTATACGCTAGAAACCTTGGAAAACACAACAAAACACTAAAAAGAAAATTTAAAACAAATGGTCACTTACCTTTCTATGATCTAGAAATAAAATTCTGTAAATGACCTGCCGTTTGTAATTGATCAATATTAAACAAATCCTCATAAATATATATATTTACAACATTATGATCCAATTATGTATAGCTTAACACTAACAAAGGTTGTATAATTCAGTTTTTTCTTTTTTAACACTTTGACACAGTTCTGGGAACAAATAGGGCACACACAATCTGAACATAGACTCTTTTGAGCTATGTGAGCTTCCAGGCAAATAGCAAAAATAACTTAGACCAGCGTTGGACTTCTCATTTGCAACCTGGAAGGTGGACTACTAAGAAGAGCATCTATAAGCTGCTGAGTGAAAAGGTCTGCAATCCAAGAATCCTTATGTGCTGACTTGCCAGGGGAAAAAAAGTTAAAGATATGTAGTAGCTCAGAAAATACATTCATAGAACGCCTCTGAATAGAATATTTAAAGAAGAGGCTTAGAACTAACTAAAAACAATGTAAACTAGAACAAAGGCTTCAGGATGGAAGAAGAGAGAAAACAGTGACAACTAATCTTTCTCTCTCACCCTCTTTTAATAATTAAGCCTAGGTAAGTAGGATACATTAAGAATATGTAGTATCTGCCTTAAATAATGACTCATAACAGAAGGGTTATACAATAAGAGACCTTCCATCATTGGTATATGCCTAGAAGTACTAAACAAACTGGCCAGACCTTGGGAATGCCTTGGGAATGGCTTGCAGGTTGTAGAAGGGAGCGGCAAGAACATCCTCCCCCAGTTTTAGAGATGAGACTGGGAAAAAGGGAAGAAGAGAGAAGAGGCAAAAATAGTCTCAGGGTTTTCTCACAATGTAGTGAGTAGGGAAAGAAAGGCCTGGTGTGCAAAGCAATCTATCTTGATGAGCGAAGTGGTGAGTATTTTGTATTTAATGAACGATTGTAAAATACGTGTTTTATTATTAGGTCAGGGAGAAATAATCTTAAAAAGCAGGGTGAGATTAATACTTAGGGAAAAATAGGATTAATAGCAGTGAATTAAAAAAAAAGAAAAGGAAACAGCAATGTAAACTAAATAAGAAACATAAAGTGAAGACATAAGGATTAAATTCAAGTGCATATAAATATACCTCAGCGTATGAAATAATTTTACCACACTTCAGATATTTCACATTCCTGAAATATGTTCATCAGGTTTTCCTATGATATGAAAGCTAATAAAATAGTTTTGGAATTATTATACAATCAGAGAGTAATGCACCTTAATGGTTATTATAGAAAATTAATATTCTAATGGTTTGTCATTAGTATGTTTATGTGTACATATATATCAATGATTCTATTCTAGAATCTAGGCTTTTGGACTGCAATTATCCACAATGCTTGGTTCCTTATTAACATTGTAAAGATATAAATGACTTGAACCTGGACTGCTGAGAAACTTCTCTATTAACAGTATCGCATTATTTAAAAAGTCATCAGTGGTCCATTTTTCCTAAGTCGTATGATAAAAGCAAAATAAATCTCTATTAAAGTGACAATACCTATTGGCTTGGCCAAGAAAAAATACAATTGAAAGTTTTTCTTCATAATAAAAGGGAATAAATTTTACTTTTTAGACAAAATTTTTTCAAAAAGTTCAGTAACATTATATGTCCTAAAATGCACCTATTCATAACTTCAAAGTAGATTTCTATAAATGTATAAATACTCAAATGTAAAAACAGGGCAGAGTAAGACTCCTTTTTGCACTGTTGAGATCAAGTTGTAAAACTGAAAATCGGTTGGAAAATAGTTCCTTTGATATTAATGTTAGCCTGCATTCTGGAGGTATTTAATGGGGCAATAAAAACAAGCAAACATAACAAAACGTGTAATGAAAGGAGTATAAACTGCAAAGACAAAATTCTTAATTCAGCCACAGTATTTTAATTCCTAAAATTTCACTCTGACCTGGTGCTGTAGACTCCAGAAGACTCTGGAGGAACCCAGAGGAGCATATTCTTAGGAATTTGTTTCCTTCCCAGTTGACAACAAAACACGATTCAAAAGTCTGGGAATTCCAGCAATGCCACCTTATATTTGTTTACACCTTCGCTATTTTCAGAGTGTTTTTACATATTTCATTTTCATAATAATCTTAATTAACATTAAAAATTAGTAGCCTTATTTTACAAGGAAAGAAACTGAGAAGTCGAGACTTCATCATTTGTCACCATTACACACCCAGTGACAAAAATCAGGACCTACAACCTGGTGTTCCAAAGTCTTATAGTGCATGTTCCCCACATTAATTTAATTTTATCTTGAATATGAGAGAGAAGATCAATTATTTTTCTATCTGCTCCTGTTAACTTACTTTTTATTCAGATCATATGCAAACACATTTTTAAATACTCATCTCTCATTTTTTAAAAAAACTGTATTTGTTTATTTAATCAAACCTTTTCAACATATTATTTTAACACAGTTTTTATAGAGTTCAAGACTAATAATCAGTATGGTAAAGACATTTTGTTGGCTAACTGAATGGTTTTGTTGTTTGCTTTGTAAGTGAAGGAATAGGTTACATATCACAAGTTTATTAGAAGGCAAAAGAGACATAAGTTGTAAATATAAACAGTTAAACATGAGATGCAAACAGAAGGAAAGTGACAACATGTAGAAGGCGCACACAACAACTTAATATCTTCCTTGAAGTATTTATATTATTTTCCTGTATCAATTCCTGAAATAGAATTACTCAAATAGCAATATTTTATCAACAATAACTATGTCCTCAAATTACTGACATATCAAGTATTTTGTCCAAATTCTGTGCACAAAAGTACTGGTCCCTCTTCAGCGGGTTTCCCCATAGAGAAATTATCTTTACAGAGGCAGTGTCTATAGGCAAAGTAGGTTTGTCCAAACACTACGATTCAACATCTTTGAAAGGAATTTTTTAAAAACTATTTATAATTTTAGGTCTTAGATTTGCATTTCACCACCCAAATTTCACTTGTGGAAATGCAAGTGGAGTCATACTATTTAACTAACATAAAATGCTTATTAAAAGAAATGGAATATAAGCTTTCTTTCTGAAAACTAACACTTCTCTATCTGCAACAAACAGGACACACTTTCTAAAGATACATCCTCTCTGAACAACATAAATTGGACTAGACAAAATTATCCTCTCTATTTATAATCTGATCTGAGTAGCAAAAAGATTTTATAGATTGTTTACTGCTAATCTCCAAAGAAGATAGGAAAATGTAAGATGATAATGTGGTTGCAAAGTCTACTCCACTGAGAACATATAAATATCTCAGGAATTAAAAGAAAAAACAATCCACTTTTACCCTCAATAGCATAGCATAGCATATTTATAGTCAATCCTTGCCCAATATTAAATTAAAAACTGAAATCCAGAGTGCACTGCAGACACAAAAGACATTTAATACATACAGCTTCTATGAAACAGACAAGCACAGTGGCATTTTAAAGTCAAGCTTTACGTATGTGGGTTAGAAATGAAGAAATGTAAATATTCCGTGTTCTAATTTGCATCCACTTGAAAATCAGAAATGGAACCTCATAAATTTCATATTAAATAATATAAAAATATTATGGGTTAGAGGACATGCTCTCAAAGCAGTGTTATGCTCCAAAAGTGAAATTCACTGAAGCTAACAAAATGAATAGAGTTAATGCTTCAGATATTAAACTGGAAATACAATCTGTAGATATTTAAAGTAAACTCTAAATAGCCCGTGATATTTTCTGCAGAATATGTAAGGAAATTTCTAAATTTGGCAGGAGTATTGCGTTTACTTAATTTTCTTCTGAGTTTCAAACAGACCTCCAGAGTTGAGGGGGCTATGCATTTTCCTAGAAATTCAAAATGTCAATCATACAAGAGTCGCTGCTTCTTGGAGAATGTCAGCCATATTACCACTTCTTCACACGCCAGTGTCTTTTTTTTTCCCTCCACCTCGGCCACTGGTGTTATGTCAAAGAAGCTTTGGTTAATAACCAGATGTGTTGCCACTGGGTGCTACTGGTACAGCAGGGAAGAGAGTTGCCTTTATCTCTAACACTACTCGTCTAATATCTCCCCATCCATGACTCCTGATGAAACAACTTCACAGTTATACACTGACCTCATGGGACACAAAACAAAGGCCATCTGAAACAGGGCCTGAATGGAGTGGACCACTTCTGCTCTGCTCCTGGAGAGCTCTCATTTCCAAAATCCATTTCACCTCACAATATTGCACACTCTGGATTTATTAAACAGTAAGTATTAGACCAAGTTAGAGATTGCAAATTGATCTGTTCTGTGTATTTCACTTGTATTATCACTTCCACGTGATCTTAATTTTCTTCTCTTGCTCCCTCCTTTATTTTGTCTCTGCCATTCTCCTCACACTCTTCATTGTCTGTTGTCTCTCCTCATAAAGCTTTTCTTTCAACACAGATCAGAGAGGAAGGCCACTGCTATGTTGGGGGACAAGTGGTGCCTAGTTTGTCCTGTGACAATGCCCTTTCAAATGCTTCATCATACCCTGCTTCTTGGCTGTATTAGCATTATTTAGCAGAGTACCTTTGAGATTCACTAAAATGCTATCCTCAGGGCCCTTATCCTCTGTCTTAAGGTGAAGCTATTTCATAAAGAAATCTTTTCAATTCTTCAGTTACAAAATCGTCTTTTAAATGGGGTTCAGACCTTTTTTGATTTGAATTCAATTCTATTATAAAGAAAGTTACTTTCATTTTTAAAAACTGTGGAGAGTAAGTCCCAATGGAAAAAAAATCCTCTCATTTGGTTTAAGACAGATGAATAATAAAGAGAGAAAAAGATAACCGGATTGTTAAAATTTGACTGCAAGGAGAAGATAATTTCAAGTCGAGAGCTGTCAGCACAGAGCAGAGAAAGGATGATAAAATAGGGATCAGAGATACTCCAGGCAAGTGAGAGTTTTGAATGAACATCGAATAATACTGAACAACCTGTGGACATTTTGAGAACATTAAGAAGGTGGTATCTGAAAGCATCTTTCTTCATACTTTGTATTCTATGGAATTTGAATATATTACTAAATCACAGTCATTTATGTGGATGTTCAAATATTCCTCATTTATCACTAAAACAATATGAAAAATTGAAATAGACCAACTGACAGGACAGAGACTCACATATGTAAAGAATTGTTTTTATGCTGTATTAAAATTTATTTCTATATAAACAAATAATTTTACATATAAATGCTATCATGTCATACACACTTTTTAGATAAATCTTTGTTTTTATTTTCCTTTTTCCATCATCTACCCTCTCTGTTTCCTTCTCAGCCAAATCTTCTCTCCCCACAACTGTGTCAACAACCTATTGTGCATTTGTAGTATATGATATACCTGTAATCTCCTAGTTTTTCCTGTGAGATTTTCATTGTTTGCCTTTTATATTAAAGCTAAAACCCATTAGGAATTTTTCTTTATTCATGATCTAAGATAAGAACCAAGGTTTATTTTCCTCCAGATAGATAGAACTTATTTAAATTTAATTATATAACCTGTTCACCATTTCCTTTTTCACAATGAAAAGAATAGCCACCTTAGACAAATACTCAATTCTTATATAAACTGGGATCTGTTTCCCACATTATCTTGTGTTCCAGTGACCTGCTTGCTGTTGCTCCTCCAACATCACATTGAACTGGCTATAATGGTGCATTAGTTTTCTATTGCTTCTGTATCAAATCACCACAAACTTTGTGAATTAAACAATATAAAGATATTATCTTATAGTTCTGTAGGGCAAAAGCCTGACATGGATCTCACTGGGGTAAAATCAAAGTGTTGGCAGAACTGTGTTTCTTTCTGGAGGTTCTGGGGTGAAATCCATTTCCTTGTCTTTTCTGGTTCTAGAAGTGCCCTGCCCTCTTTGGCTCATGGAAATCCTTCCTCTATCTTCCAAACCAACAACAGTGGGTCAAGCCATTTTCATTTTGCCATCTCTCTGGCTCTCTGCAACCTGGAAGGTTCTCCACTTGGTTCTCTACCTCATTTGAAAGATGGTTTTAAGGGCTTTGTAATTAGATTGAGTCCACCTGGGTAGTCCAAGATAATCTCTCCATCTCAAGGTTCTTAACTTTAATCACATCAACCAAGTCCCTTTTGCCATGTAGTGTAATATATTCACTGATTCTGTAGATTAGAGTGTGGACATTTTTGGGGGCTATTATTCTGCCTATGCAAATGACTTTGGGTTAAGTCGTGATATTTGGTAAGGGTAGTCTCTGACCTGCCATATTTACTCTTTAACGGGTGCTTTAAGAATGTTTAACAAATCTAGAATAAAACAGTTACAGTTTTAGAATTGCATCAACTATTAGAAACCTATATGCAAATGTCCCAAATTTTGTCTACAACGTAAAATACCATGCTGTTGCATTTGGGGACTTAGTAATGATAGGCAGAGGAAAATCTTTGTGTTTTATTAGGATTCCAAATCAATTGGGAAATAATAAAGAAAAACAGGAAAAAACATGTGTAACTGTAATCTTAAATTTTAATTAAAATATGGAGTAATTTTTTTATTGTAAATTCTCAGCATCTTTACTCTACCCTTTCTGGGGTGAAAGAGGAGAATGGCACTTTGCACACAAAATATTCTACAGCCATATATATTCTTTTCTGAATGAAGTGAGCTATGCTTGATTTCAGCTGACAGCTATCTTTGTGTGTGTGTGTGTGTGAAGAATTAGATGATATTTTGCTGTCACTGAAAATTCTGTCCAACTATGAGAAGTACATTTATTGATTGATTGAAAGAATTGAACTATGGTAATATTCTTGCCAATATTAGAACAGGGAAAATTCTAGTCTTCTTAATAAGGTAATATTATTTGTACACACACACACACACACACACACACACACCCATATATGCATATTGAAGTGAGATCTTTTTTAATCCAAGTGGAGAAGAATCCAGAGCTTGCTTAGGAAGTGCGTTGGGTACCTTGTTTGTACTGCTGCAGACCACTGGCCTCACCTATCTCTTATGTCAGGTACCATTGCAGTGACTAGTTCCATGTGGGCTCTGACAGCCTGTTGCAGGTTCAACTAGTTTCAGGCTTGCACCTCTCAGCAGCATTTGTGTAACCTCAAAATTCAGGGAGATTGCTACTTTGTGGGGTGAATCATTGACCAATGGGGAAAGGGAGCTGATGGATGAATGTTTCCCCCTTCTCCCCTCAAATGAGTGACACACTCACCTGAGGGGAGGAGTCCTCCATGATGATAGTCCTCCAGGCCACTTCATGACTGTCCTTGATGCTCTTACCTGCCTTTACACATGACAAATCTCTCTGGATAGAATTGTGTGATTTTACCAGGGCATTGTTGCCTAAATACGGTTTGGTATGCATTCCCTGGCTTGCTTTAATCAAAATCACTTTGAGCCACGTCTTGTCTTCAGGCATTCTGATACCCCAACTCTTAACATTTTTCCAGAACTCACCATCTAAGGGAAGAGTCTCCTGAAGGTCTTCACACTTCCTGCGAGTTCACCAAAATGTCCATAAGACAGAAAATGTACAGAAAGCTAACTTAAATGTTTAATGGGAATGTTTTCAGAAGCTCATTGGAAAGAGGTTTTACATTTCTGAACCTTTCCTAATCAAAATCCAGAGAGTTTATTGATTCTAAACTAAACTTCCAAGATATTTACTCGAAAACCAATGCATAAACTGTTGTCCAGTGCCTGGTCTTCTTATGTGTTATTTTTCTCCCATTTAAAGCTTCTGATGTCAAATAAAGACTCCCAGAGTCTCTCATTATTTGCCTCCTTGTAGACTTGATTTCCTCAGGTTTCTGAATCATTTCTAACCGCTAAGTGAAGTCTTTAGGTGGGCCTACCCTTAGGACACAATCAGGCCATTGAATACATCACATATTACAGTTTTAAAGAGGCTCCTCTTAGACAAGAGCATGGCTGTGCCTCGCAGAGCACTACTTGAGAGTGTCTCAGTGCTCATTATTCCCTAAACATTGAGTAAATGTGTATTGAATTCCAGTTTTTGAATCTGAAAAATATTGAGTATCCCCCATCATTTTGTTTATTTGAGCATTTGTAAATAGTTTAGACTCCAAAGTGAATGTGTATAATGATTTGTCATCACCATCTGCAAAGTATTGCTGTGTATTCACAAGGAGACATTTTATAGGCACTAACAGGGTTTCAGAGATTGGGTTAGACATGCCCTCAAGGAGCTCATGGTCTCACAAAGGAGTTTACCGTCTATGAAATTGCCTTTTTCAATTGGCTGGAAACACCAGGTACTTTGATTTCTAATCCCTCCATTTAATTTAGGCTTAAAAGACATCAAAAAGAAAAAAATAAGTAAGATATTTTAGAATATTTGGAAATTTAGAAATTGTAGCTTGTAAAAAGTAAGTTACTTAAAATTTTTGGTTGGATAAAATGTCTACTACTTCTAAATAGATTTTAGAGAAGTCTCATTCCTTCAAGAGTTCTACATTACTTATTTTTGGCAAGCAGGGCCTAACATACACCATCTTGCAGATGTAAATTAATTCTTTGCATTAACATGATTCCTACACATGCATCTCTTTGTTCATTTATTTAGCAAAGATTTAATGAGTTTCTGCTATGGACCAGATATTGTCCAAAATGCCAAGGATACAAGAGCAAACAAGGCAGAGATGGCCCCTTGGAGCTTACATTCTATTGGTGGGAAATTAAAATAAAAAAGTAAAATATGTAGTAAAAGTAAAAAAATAAAATATGAAAAGTAATTATACATTGTAAGAGCAAATACAAAGGTTATGTGCTACGAAATACACATGGCTATATTTTAGATAAGATTGTTGGAAAAGTTCTCCAGGGAGGTGAAATTTAAGCTGAAAAAGATAGATAAATCAGAAAGAGATGGACAAACTTCTGAGGAAACATTCCAGGAGAGGCAGAGAAACACAAAGTGACTTGTAGGACCTCTCCAGGTTGCAGTGCCGGAGGTGGGATCAGTGTTAAGAAATTACGTTGGAGAATGAGGCAGAGACCAATGAATGCCACGATGAGGCATTTCCACTTTATTTTAAATGCAGTGGGAATCCAGTGAAGAATTCTGAGCAGAATTTACATTAATAGTTATAATATGACCAGTGACATCATTTTCTAAACAGGCACTAAAATATACAGAGCCTCAGCTCAGTGTAGATGCCCCTTTTGAAGTGTGAGTGGAGCAAATGTAGGTTTTGAGAAGGTTGATGTGATAGATTCATAGTTGACAAACAGCAGAAAGATCAATGGGTAATGAAACCAGTGAGGATCACATGACTGTAGGACTGGGGACAGGAACCCAGTCTGGAGAAAAGGAAAGTCCCAAAGAAATACTAGAGAGGATGCTGTGTTGCTCAAAGTCCATCTTTGAAGAAAGGAGCAGCAGGTGGAAGTTAATTTAGTTTGGAAGAGATAAATATTAATAATTCCATGTCTGAGATGAAGGAAATTAATTATTGGGGAAAATAGGACCATGGTGAAAGATGCTTTTTAAAAAAAGAGTTACAGGAAGTTATAGGAAGAGTGAACTCCCAATTGGCCTGTGAGTGAAGTAGTGTGATACTAAGAAAAGAAGCCAAGTGCACATTAAAGTGGAGAAAGATGACTATATGGTACCTATCCCCACATAATTTGCGGTTTGAGAATCCTTACATTGTATCGTGATAGTTCTTTTAATCAAATTGTGTGTAATAACTGAAAATACGATGTGAAGAATGTGTAGAATAAAAGGGAGAGTCCACACTCCATGCCCAAGTTGCAGTCTAGAACTCTTGGAAAGTAGGATTGTGTGAACCAGGGAAACTTCTGTTTGAAGATACTTCTGAAGCGTTTATCATGGATACAATAGTCTGAAAAAGAAGACTGTGTAGCTTGATTTACAGACATTTGGTCCTGTCTTATGGACATTCTGGACAGGACCAAATATCAAGGACCTTTTGGTGTGGACCAAATGTCTGATGGACATTTTGGACAGGACCAAATGTCCTGCAAGAATTTGCTTATGTGCATCAAAATCTATCAAAATCAAAGTCCATCAGTCTCTTCTAAGCAATGACCAAACAAATGGAAACAAGAAGGCCTCCTCTGGGAGGAAACCTCAGGAGCAGTGGGTGCAGGCCTGGGGGGGCAATGAAGAAAAATACAAAGAAAAAAATCAAGAAGGAAGTAGTTCTAAGATAATAAAACATAAAATTAATGCAGAAAAACACAGACACATCCCAAATGGAGGAAGATATATGCAAGTGATTATGCAAATGAAGTGATAGGGGTTAGAGGTTGAGGTTTCTTACAAGTGAAAATATCCAAAGGCATTATCTCATGTCAGTCTGGGGTTCATTACTAGAAAATGATTAGAATCCATGCCATGAAGTCAAGAGGTACCCTAATGGAGAATTTGGCTTGTGAAAAACAATAACAGAATTAATGAATGGGCTTTAACCTTTAAGTTCAATACATATTTAATTCTGTTTGTCTGAGCAAAACTTAAATATGACGGAAGTAATTTATTGTTAAAGCCATGTAAAGTGCAATGATTATTATGCTAATAAGACTGGATAAGTAAAATCTCTTGCTTTATAAATGTCATAGATTAAAAATGGATCGTGCTAATAATTAAGGCAATGTCAATTTTATGATTTTAACACAGATCATTTTACTCCAGCTTTAATTGTCTTTTTTAATTTAACAATTTTATTTTAATTATCGGGAGTCATATATAATTATTTTGAACTTCACAAAATTATTCACGTGTACAATGGTTTAAAGCCTTACGCCAGATATTTAAAAGACGTGAATCTTTTCACCATGCCAGTTGAAGGTTTTTGTAAAGGAAGGCACAATTTATAATTTTACATGAGAACTTTTATAAGAGGACAATTTGCTTTAACTTTTGGTTTTATATCTTGAAATGAAGGCTGTTCATGTGTTCATGCGTAAGTGGCTCTCATATTTTGAATCAGTTATCTCCGGTATTTGCAATTAGCACACTGGTCACTTTTTAGCTGCTCTCAAGCCTGAACTGATCAGAGTAGATAGGAAAAATTAACTCATTTGTGACCTTTAACATGAATACTGTGTATTTCCAAGATATTATAGATTATCTTTGAAAGTAATTTAATTTTGTAAGTGAACAGGGTGCAGAAAGTTGGGTTGTGTGTGCAGCGTTTTGAGGGAGATGGATATTTTATAATAGACTTAGAACCTTCCTAATTGTACTACCTAAATATTTTACAAATCATTTCCCCTCCTCACATTCCCTTCAGCTAGACTTCAGCTATCCTCATTCAGGCCCCAATCATCTTTCATATGCCTAGCCTCCTGTTTCTCTCGTCCATTTCTGCCTGGGTATTACTCAGTTGTCCTCAATATCCATCATGGTATAACTTCTTCAAGTATGTCTTCCTAAACTCTCTCCTCTTTTTCGTGTATTCCCACTAACAAAATCTTATTTTGATTGTGTTATCTAACTTCCAGGAAAGGCAGGGATTGGCCTAACCTTTTGATAAGGTTAGATGGGCTAAACTTTGGCAATGATTGTTGTAGAAGAGACATGTGCCACCTAATTGTGGCCAATAAGGCCGGAAGAAAAGTCTGCTGGAGAGTTTCTGGGGAAGGTTTCTTTGGTAAGAGAAAAGAATGGCCCTTCCTCGAATGCCAGACTTGTCGTGTCTAGATGTGATTACTGGATCTGCTGCAGGATGAAACCAACTTAGAAAAGGAAATTGATAAAAGAATCACAAAGAAGCTGAGCTGGAGTTTTAGTTTGCAGAGCCTAGAGCCTGTCCTACTGATAAGCTTCTTGTCGTTTGACATCATCAATCTCCTTTCTACTTAAGCCATTTGAGTTATTTAAATCACTTCCTACTGCTATAAATAGAACTGACTACAGCTGAAATAGGTGATGTTACTGGTGACAGAAACTTGGGACATGGGATGATATGTTCTGTTTCCTTTTCTTTAAAATACTATCCATACTCACACAAAAAGATAGCTGGAGATGAAGAAAGCATGTCATCAACTACCAGATTTGATGGAAATCTAGCCAGATGTGAGAGGAAAGCAGCAGTGAAGGTTTTGGGTAACTGAAAAAAGTGGTACGGCTTCCTCGTGCTATTTCCTGATTTTTCAAAATGTGACTTTGAAAAGTGAGTGTATTAGTTTTCTACTGCTGTTAGATTAACACTCACTTAGTGGCTTAAAACAATGTACATTTATTATCACATAGTTTCTGTGGGCCACGATTCTGGGCATGGCTTACCTGGTCTTCTGTCCAGGGTCTCACAAGGCTACAATAAGGTGTTGTCCACGGCTGCATTCTCATATGGAGTCTTGACTGGGGAGAATCCACTTCCAAGCTCATTCAGGTTGTTGGCAGAATTCATTTCCTGAGGCTCTGTGACTGAGAGCCCTGGCTTCTTGTTGGTTGCTGCTGGAGGCTGCCCTCAGATCCTACAGGTCATGTCCAGTCCCCTGCCACATGGCCCTCTTCATGGAAAGTTCATATAATGGCAGCTTACTTCTTCAAGGCCAGCTAGAGAGTCTCTGTTATGTGTATTAGCAAGACAGAGTCTTATAAACATATCATAACCTTGAGGACATTATGCTAAGTGCAATAAGCAAGAGGGAGAAAGACAAATACACATGGAATCACTTATATGTGGACTCTAAAAAAGTCTGACTCATAGAAACAGAGAGTAGAAAAGTGGTTGCCAGGGGTGGTGGGGTGGGGGAAATAGAGAGAGGTTGGTAAAAGGGTACAAACTTTCAGCTATAAGATGAATAAGGTCTGAGGATCTAATGTATGACATGGTAACTATAGTTGATAACACTATATTTTATAATTGAAATTTTCTAAGAGAGTAGAACTTAAATGTTTTCATCAAAAAAAGATAAATATGTGAGGAGATGAATGTGATAAATAACTGGTTGAGGGGAATCCTTTCTCAATGTGTTTGTATATCAAATCATCATAATGTACACCTTAAATAACTTACAATTTTATTTGTCAATTATACCTCAAGAAAGCTGGAAAAAACTCCATATAATAACCTAATCATGAAACTTTTAGAGTATTCTCTTAGAAGAAAGTTACTGGTCCCACCCACTCTCAAGAAGAAGAAACTCTTGAGAGTAAGACACTAGAGAGTGGAGATCATCAGGTCATCTTGTAATTCTGCTTAGTATAATGAGATAAATCAATAGATGAATGAAAGCTATTTCTAATATTGGCTGGAATCAACTTGAATGACATTCTACAGCATTGGGAACTAGATTAGAGTAATGGGGAGAAACTGCTTTATATGACTATTCTTTACACATATGGCACAAATTTATTGATAAAAGTTATAAGAATATATAATCAAAAACTGTGTCTTTGAGCAAAAGTTGGATGTAACAATGTTGCATATCTTCAATAATGTTTATATTTTATAAGTATGTATTTATAGCTCTCAAAACAAAGGGAAAGAAAACAACTCCATCCCTAAAATTCCTAAAAGATTAACTTCACTGTTCTGCTGACCTGATTCTGTCTCATTTAGTCTCTTTCTCTTACCAAAACAATTATTTTTATAACTTAATATTCAATGAAGAAATTTCTTTAGATTGAGACTCTGATGTTATAGCAAAGAGAATATTTTGAAATGATTTAGATTAACGAGACAAAGTACAAAGATAACTCTGTGGATCTAACACAACGTTATCTGTGTAACGTTTAGGGACTGGGTTTGCATTGAGGTTTTAAACGACAGAGAGAACCTTCAGAGGTAGTTTCTACTTCTATTTCTGCTAAACGTCCTGTCTAGTGATAAGCCCATTTTAACTAACAGAGCATAATATTGAACTTTTGTGGGTCTCATATTTAAAAAGAACCAAAATGAACTCAGATATATAAAATGCTTTTAAGTATAACCTTTTCTCAAGTGTAGACCAGCTTTATATTCACACAATGACCTACCTTTGTTATGTGTTTTTATGAGAAAATATACTCATCCTAGGGTTATTAAAAATAATAATGAAAAAACCCAAAATAACAAAAATCAGGTAACATTTCTTAAGCATGAGCTCTGATTTTGTGCTGGAAACTCTGGGTTCGAATAAGAAACCTGTGTACCACCTCTCATTTAATTCTCACACTAACCTCATAGTGTAGGTTCTATTACTTTCTCCAATATTTGGATGAGGAAACAGAAGAGAATAAGAGTTAGATAACTTGCCTGAGGACACATGAATATTGCCATGTTCCAGACTAACTTGGTGATCTGGCTCCAAAGGACACAAGCTGAACTACTCTGCTACAGTGATTTCAGAGAATGAAAATAATCTTTCTCGGGTTAGTTGTATCCATTGTGAATAGGGAGAAATCAATACAAATATGAAGGCATCTCTTCCTTTAGGTAGTAGATAGAACGCTTTAGTAACTTGGAATAGATGATGTATAGAGTATTAGAGGTGTATTGTCCATAACCCAGAAATATTTAAAAGGTCTCAGGAAAATGCACATCAAAAATTTTTCTGTTTCTATTTTAATGGAGATGTTGGAATCCTTAGGCTTATGTTGACGGAAAGGGATATAAATGCAGGCAGACTGGAGAATGATGAAGGTGATATTTAACGTGAAAGGGACTAATTTAGACTCTGTTTTTGAAAGTTTCCCTTCAGAGTCAGCGTTGGACTTGGACGTTGACTAGTGCTATGGAGTGAGAGAAAAATACTATGAAATGAATAAAATAGAAGATTCTGTAAGCCAAGTTTTCTCTCCCTCCTCTATATACTCTCAAGATTAATTACCTATAGATTAACAGGGATTCTTATTGTCAGCAATAAATTAAATATTTCCAAAACTGAAGTTGGAGAGGAAAATCTTCCAAAAAGAATGTTCAGTATGGTTTAGAGAAAATCTCCTTTTGGGTGAATTTTTCACTTTTCATTGAATTGCCTTGTCATAATGTAGACATTGTTTAAAAGTGAAAATGAAAATGCGTTTAGTGACTTCTGAAGGGTGTTGGAAAAATGCACTACCATTTTGTAAATAGCATTCGATATGAAATGTGATAGGTATTTTGAAATTGTCCAAAAAGCAATCTTGAAACTTCAAGCAAGGTTAAAAAAAATGTGTATACTATTTGAAGATGTCCCCCAAACTATAGGAAACTGACACTTTCTATACAGTTTTGCTGTCTAGCAGAAAAAGTCAGTGCAAACAAGGAAATTTTCCCACTAGCAGTAGAGGTATTTTAGGACAGAAGGATTACGAACGCATACAGTTACTCAAAGATATTAACTGAATTTAAACACTCAATCTTCAGCATTTTGTTTATTTTCAGTATCTTCATAACTGACATTAATTGTTTTGTCAATAAATCTAAATTGTAAGAATTAGGCTCTTCGATTACTGAAATATGGCCAAGCAGCCCTTAAATTTTTAAACACAAAAAGAACTTATTTTAATAGGCTGAATAGTGCAAATTGCTTTTTAATATAGTGTATGTTGATGAATCTAATGGGAAGGATTCACAAAGTAGATTCACATCCAATGGTATTTTCTCATCCACAGCCATTTACTATCGACAAATAATGATGTTGCCTATTTGTGTTGAAGAGAAGTGAAATGAACATTGTCAAACTTACTTTCCTAAACCCTCTAAGCACCAAACGCTGCTTCCTCATGAGATTGTTATATAATTGGTGGCACAGGTTTATCGCTGTTTTTCTCCTAACTCAAATAAAGCTATTTCAACTTCTGTATAAATGTAATCCTTCCTGCTTTAATATGAGGGAAAAAAAGTCTTTTAAGGACAGGCTTAGTATTTTTCCTTTGGTGTTAAAAATGTAGCAATTATTGGAACAGACGAAAGGACGAACGGTATCAGTTGATTAAATGAGTTTCCTTTTTAAGTTACAAAATCTGTTTCTCTCAAGGGACTTCTGAAAGAGAAACAGCTTTTGAGTAAGAGCAGAGCAAATTCTTTCTCAGTACATAATTAGGTCAGTGGAGATCTGCTGTTTGTTTTGGGAATCATATGGATTCTGGGATACACTGACCATTATGGAAAATTTGTCTTGAGCTAATGGAAATACAGATCTATTTTTTATATTGATAATAAGTTCAAGCTACATTTTGATTGGTACTTAGACAAGCTATTCTGAGTACATTAATAGTGATATAGTATCATCAAGAAAAGGGGCATTTGTTAAACACCCAATTTTACATTTCTAAATTTTCTTCTCCAAAACCTGGTGTTAGAATCAGGAGAATTTCAGCATAATTCAGTGTGTGTGTGTGTGTGTGTGTGTGTGTTTTAAAAAGTGGAAATAAAGCTTTGCTTAAAGTCTATTTCTTAAAAGTATCATTTGTCCTTTTTTACTTCTCTCTTTGAGATCTTAATATTTTTTAGTATTTATATTTTATTATTTATATTTCAATATTTTTCCATTAATTTACTGGTTCCTTAACTTCTAAAACTTTCCTCTGCTTTGTTAATGTGTTTCAGTCACTCACAAGCACAATTCCTCCCCAGGTCCATCAGTATTTACCATGGTTTTATGTGCATGGCCTCAAACTTTGAAATCCCTTCTCTGACCACAGCCTTTTATCTGCCCACTCAATCAGCTCCTTACTTCTTTTGAATGTGTTTTTGCCCTTAGGTTCAACTCTTGCTTTTTTTTGATCAGCCTCATGTAAAGTCTCCCACTGGTCATTTGTCCGCTAAACCACATCCCAGTCTTTTTAGTTCCGCACTCACTAATACCTTAAAATTCTACCAAGTTGTCTGCTTTTAATTGTAAATTCCATCATTTTCTGCTTTGTTACCTTATTCAAATTAATTAATTTCTCAGTCTCTCAGTTTATCTGCTAGGTGAGAATTATAAAAAACCTCTCTCCTAGGCTTGTTGTGATGATTAAATGAGATTACCCATGTTAACAGTGTAGAGCAGTGCCTGGAACATACTGCTCAGTACATATTGACATTATTTCATTCCATAACTCTTAATTCGACAAGTCACAAACTTGGATAAATTCTGCTGCTGATTTTCTTATTAGTTATGAATCACTGAGTATTTCTGCAATGTGATCTGGTATTCTAGCTCTACCACAAGTCATTGTTAAAATGTTGTATATTATCATATTACATATTTTTATATAAATGACAATAAATCATAATGTTTATCATCCAAAACTGGGACACATCTGGGGAGAAGAGGAGGTGCTATTAGCAATTACACTGGTTCTGTCTTTGGCACAGTGTCATCTTATTGTTATTTGAGCAAAACTGGGTGAAAAATATGCTTTACAATATTTTTTTGTAATTTCTTGTTAGCCATCTATTTCTTTTTCCTTTTACGTTACATTTACAATATGGCTGTTCAGGCTGAGTGGACAAGTAATTGCAATGCAAGTGAAACAACTCATGATGATCACATAGGTGCTGAAATTGCCAAGGGGAGTTTGTTAGTGGTATCTTACCTACACTGCCCTGTGGAATGCTCCTCTATAACATGATCTTCATAAAGTTCTAGCCCAGAACACATGCTGTTTACCTATCCACTTTGCCTCGCTGATGTTTAGGTGATAAAGGCCATCACTTGTTTCAGAAGGTGGTCTCAATCACTCCACAATTACTATATTGATATCCAATTTGTCTGCCCACTTAGTCACATCTTCACCTCCAACTGACTTGCATCTTTAATCCTCCCACTTTTCTGGCCATTTCTCCTTAACTTACAAACATGTGCAAGTTTCTTCTCTCTTAAAAAGGTATTCAGACTGTTATTCCTTATTTTTCTACCATCTAATGTCATGCTTTGAAAGAGTAGTCCCTGTTCACTGTCTTCACTTCTTAATTTTTCTCTCACTCCTCAACCATTTACAAATTGCCTGCAGACCTTACTAGCTTAGCCCAGTTCAAACTCCTCAGTTTTCATCCTACTCAACATTTACTGAACACCTACTGTGGTTGGTGATGTTGATCATTCACTGCGTGGGAAAGACTCACCTCATCTCATCTTTGCATTATGAGAATTTGAATTTACCTTTCTGCTCTTACCTACATTTTTTCTGTTTTTTCCTGACTCTTTACATTTTCCATTCTTTGACATTCAGAACTTGTCATTCTGTTCTATGTTGTTTCTCTTAATGAGTTCAACCACTTCAGTGGTTGATAACTATCATCTTCATTCAAGTGAATCCAGTTCTGTATTTCTTGTCCCAATCTCTCCAATAAGCTCCACACTACTGAAGGTCACTAGTTGGATATTCTGGTCCCTCCTATTCGGCCAATTCAAGATTCCTCTTCTAATCTTCATCCTCTGGGTTTTGTACTCATGTTCAGGTCATCACTATTTGGTTAGTCATTTAGTCTTTCAACTCCAGTCATTCTTAATTCTCCCCGTTATTCACTATATGTCATATTATTTTGATTACCAAATCATTCACTTATTAATTTATCATCCATCCATGCAACAAATATTTATCGAGTATTTCTTTTTTTAAGGAGTGACACGATGACAAACAAGAAAAAGTTTCTGGACTCATGGGACTTTGATTCTAATGGGAAAAAGACAGACAATAAACAAATAAATCAATATATAAAAACTACTTTTGGATAGTGAAACTTACTACAAAGAAATTAAGACATGTTATAGAGTGACTGAAATGATAATTTATATGATCTAGGAACATTTCATTAAGTAGATGACTTTCGTAGCTAAGACTCAAATGATTCAAGAGAGGCAGACATGTGAAGATCAGAGGGAAGTGCATTCAGGGAGAGAATGCAAAGTGTAAATTTCCTAAGTTGGACCTGACTTAAAGCATTGTACCAGCAGAAGAGCAAGTGTGGCTAAAGCTTAGCAAGCTGGGGGTAGAGTGTCAAAGAGGTTTGTGATATGGACAGGGCTGAAGTCAGGTAACAATCTTTTAGGTCTTAATTAGAAGAATTGTAGGCAAAGAGTTGCCATGATATCATTTATGATTTTTAAAGATGACTCTGGGTTCTGATATAGAGAATGGATTACAAGCTGACAAAGAAGCTAGGAGGGTTTTAAACCAGTCTGATTGATATCTGATAGGACTGGTTTGGAATGGTAACAATGGAGACGAAGTTTGGATATGTTTTGGCATTAGTGTTGACAGGCTTTAATGATAGATGAGGAAGAAGGACATGTGTAATGGCCTCAGTGATGGTGACTTTTACTGAGATGAAGAAGACTAGGGAAGCAAAGGATATGAGTATTGATTAAGAGTTCAAATTTTAGATAATTATTAGGTATGAAAATGTTAATGCTAAGTAGGCAGTTAACTTAGTCTGGGGCTGAATGGAATATTCGTTCAGGCATAGGGCAGAGGGAAGTGTGGTGTCATGGAAGCCAAGACAATAGTGTTTCCTGTGAGTCCAACACTGTTAACAAGTCAAGTAAATTAGGTAGGAACAGGTCTCTGATCATGGGATTGGACAACATAGGAGTGATATGCTACTTTCCTGTTTCAGTAGACTGCTGGCCATGGATGCCTAATTGGAATGGGTAAGTATAGCATAAGTGCCTGACATTAGCTTTTGATTGTGGAGGCATCCATTTCAGATATCCTTCTCAAATAAAGATATTGCCAGCTTTATGACACAGCTACTAGTGAAACAGCTAGATAAGAAGACAGGCCACCCCGCCCATGAAATTCCTCTTTTAGAAAGCCCTGGGTAACCTAGATAACTGACTGCTCAAATGACCCTACTTATCCCTTCTCATGCCCTAATTCCTGCTCTTATGTTTTAAATTTACCAATAAAGAGTGAACCCATGAAACCCTAGGAACTCCACCCTCAGACCCCAATGAAGACAGAATCCAGGTCTGCTCTCTCTCTCACTCTTTCTCTCAATCTCTCTGTCTTTCTCTACCTGAGTCCTTCCTGTGTGGCCCTTGGGCATGCCGTGTACCCTTCAAGACCTATGAGCAATAAATATTTTTTTTTCCAAAATTCCCTGATGGTTGTTGCTGAAGTGTTTCTTGCAATCAGAATAAGAACCACAAGGGCTGTCCAGCCACAACATTGGCTCTGGTTGGGGATAAGTCTGTCCAGGTTGGCCACAAGTAATAGGGCCCCACATGAGTGGATCCTGATATTTCTATCTGGTACCATCATTATTGTTAGGCTGGGACCAACACAAAAATAGTAAAGAAAGACTGTAGGTAGAAAGTGGAAACTAGAGATTTTATACCAAAATGGCTCTTCACACCATTTCCTGCTTCTACTTACCATTACTATTTCCTCTCCCGTGATTCATGCCCTCTTGTTTTCTTGTTTATCATTTGAACCTTTGAAATATTCTCTGGAGTACTTTCTGATTTATGAAGGTTATGTCTCTCCTTTACAGAATGGCTTCCCATTGACTGGAGTCATCTTCTTAAAGTGTGGCAGACTATCAATTGTCCAAAGGAGATTTGATAGTTTTCTATGAATATAAAAAGATGAAACCTTTTGTTCACATGTATTTCATACATTTGAAATTTGAGATTAACTATTTTTTCACAGAAATTCTATTACATAGACAATAATTATTAACTTTTTAATAATGAACTACAAGTACTGTGCTGGACAGTTGGTCTGGGCTAACATTCATTTAACAGGCAGTAATTTGTCTTGACTAAGGTATTTTCATATAAATTGCATTTTATTAATTAAATTTGTTAAATTTGCATTTTTATTGTAACTGGGATATTGCTTTATTGTATCCCCAACTCACAGGAAAGGATCAATAGCTTAAAAGTCACTCACTAAAGCATGAAGGTAGTGATAAAATAGGATCATAAATACTGCAACACAGAATAAAGCCATAAATATGCACATTGACTAGGACTTGTGTTAAAATATAGAATGTGAATTTGTTTGCTCTCGGAATAAAACTTCCAAGCATGTAATGATTTCACAAAGACAGCAGCAAGAGAAAATTGCAAACAGGAATTTCAAAGGAGCTAATCTTAAATTAGATTTGTTAAACTGGTAACTGTTTATACTGAGTTGCAATGCTTCAACTGTTTTGAACTTTTGCAAATGGTTGCATGGAGGTTTCACAGTGCATGTGCCATTTAAAAAAAATCATGGTGACCTCTGTGGTAAAATGTTTGGATTTTACCTGTATAGGATGAAAATCATCATTTTCTGTGTGAAATTAATTAATTGGTTCAAATAGGAGAGAAGAAAGCAAAACTCAGCTATCAAAGTTTAGCATTCCAAGTGTTAGTCTTTATAATTTAAAAAAAGTCATGCTTTTTTTTTTTTTTGCTGAGGAAGATTCAGCCTGAGCTAACTATCTGTTGCCAATCTTACTCTTTTTGCTTGAGGAGGATTTGCCCTGAGTTAATATCTGTGCCAATCTTCCTCTATTTGGTATGTGGGTCGCTGTCACATCAGGACTGTTGACAAGTGGTGTAGTTGGGTGCCCAGGAATTGATCTTGGGCTGCTGAAGCGGAGCAAACTTAACCATTAGACCATGGGGCTGGCCCCGTCATGCCATCTTTTAAGAGCTTTGCAAATCAGTTAATGATAAATATGATCATGTGAGGGAAAGCAGAACAAACTATGGGGAGAATACACTTATCAACTGACATGGCATGTCAGCATAGCATTATGAGTATACCTTGTGGAGGGACTGTCACTCTCCAATATACATGCCGCCAATATGTTGTTTACCTGTGGAAGGAACACTGATGTGTAAAGTGCGAACTAACGTTTGGCCTATGCGTACAAGAGAGAGAAGTGCTCAGTATGTTTTGTTTTCCTTATTATTGAAAAACCATGATACAAGAGAAGAGGTTTCTCACTTAATTAAGTGCTATTTTATGAACTGAACGGAGGAGGCTATACTGCAATGGCAATTTATGCACCATTTTATCTCCAGATATTTATGACTGTAAAAAATGCCTGCTGATCTTAATCCACTGTTGAACAAAACAGAGAAAATTGTAAATAAGATCCAAGTATGGTCATGTCACCTGTATATTTTTTAATGTGTTCTCTGAAAAAATGCCTATCAAGTCATGACTTTCTTTTTCTATCCTGCTGAACCCAGATGGTAAAAGGTAAAATGATTTTGAAATGGGATTAAGAAACAAACAAAAATCACTTGTTTGTGACATGAAAATGCCTCCGAAGACCATTCTTGAGATTTCAAGTATCTTACTCAGTGATTTATTTCAATGATAAATTTGATAAGTTTGGTATATCTAGGATAGCCAGAACCTACCATATGATGGCTAATATATGTCAATTTAAAAAATTAAGGATAACTATAAATATTTCTTAAGAAGAAAGCTATTACACAAACAGCTAGCTTACCAAGAGTTTAGTTCCTTCAGGGCACTTATTTTCTTTACTTACTGATGAAAGAAATCAATGATATATACTTTAATATATGTATATATATTGTCATATATGGCTAAATGCTGTAAAAACACCTAAATGCAACCAAAGAATGATTTAGGCACTTATTGCCACAATCTAAATTGAATCATTCAACCTCGAAGATTTGATTGTGATATTTTTTGAGTGAAAGTCTGATGGAACACTGAAAATAGTCCTAGTTTGGAAATAGTCTATAAATTCTATCCAAACATCTGGTAGCCAGTTGACAGAAACACCAAAAACTAGCTGCTATTTCCAGTAAATGCCATGTATTTACCAGAATGAAAGACTAGAGAGATATTCATCTCCATTAATGTAGGTAATTATTAGACTCAACCATATCAAGTCAATGTTCTACCATTTTGGACTGGCAAAAAATGAAAATTTCATATGGCTCAACTTAATAGATAATGAAAACCTTCTGCTTCAAAATGATTAGAAATATTGGACGAAACACAATAAAATATTTAAAAATACATACTTTAATTAACAAGAGATTAAGGAAAATCTCAAGAGCTGTAGCTGATGATGCACATGAAAAGTTATAGCTGAAGCTATGGTTTCTAGGGGAGTGTTTGTTGACATAAGTCACCAGAATGCTTGGTTTTCCACATTCCTACAGGGACAGGACACAAGGCTTTGGTTAGGAAAAGAGTTAGCTGAAGCCACATCATCTCAGAAGCCTTGACCTTCCACAGCTAGGCTCTCAGAGGAAAACAGCAAAACTTCTGAGATTGTAACCAAATCTTTGCCTCCATAAAGTTTTGGGTTTTCAGTTTACACCGCCAGAGAGGTCAAGGACATCTAAAACTAACAAATTCATTCTCTGTTATTAATGACCCAGCACTAGCAGAAGCAAATGCGAACGCTTTCTGGAACAAAGCACTCAATCCAGGTTGCACAGTGTTCTCACAGAAAAAGCTCTCCTGAGAGGAATTCACAACCTCAAATGACATAAAATATGCCATGATAAATAAGAATCAGCAGAGACAACAAATAGCAAAATTAAACGTAGGCTTATCAGATATGAAATCATTATAAGATAGAAAATGTAAGTTTAAATGTTTAAAAAAATGAAATATAGAGTTAAATTACAAGTAAGAAACAAGATGCTATAAAAATAATGAGAACAAAATTTAAAATGAGCCAAAAGAACTTATAGAAATTAAAAATGTAATAATAGGAAAAAACTTAATGGAAAAATTAAATGGCTTATTAATATAGCTCTTGAAAAGGTACAAACTGGAAACAAGAGCTGAATAAATTACTCCGAATGAAGCACAGAGACTTAAAGCGATAAAATGGAATAAAAGCAATCTTAGGAAACATGGAAGAGAGAATGAGATAGGCCAAGATATTACTAATTAACAAAAAAAAAGTGAATACAGAGAGTAGAAAAGAGATAATATGAAAGACATAATTCCTGCAAATTTTCTGGAGTTGAAGAAAATCTTGATTTCTCATGTTCATGAATCGTGGTGGATCTCTACCAGAATGAATTAAAAAAATCCACATCTAGACATAGTTTAATGAAATTCTGAGCATTCAAGAAAAAGCATGTGGTTTAAAAGCAATCAGACATAAAATATTACTTACAAAGAATAAAACTTAGTACACTTACCAACAACAGTAGAAACAGATGACAGTGAAAAAGAATTAAAATACTGAGGGAACATAACTAGCAACTTAAAATTTTATATCTAGTAATTAGTTGAACTTTATATCCAGATAAGCATTTATTAAGGAAATGGTAGTTAAATAAAGAACATTCTAGAAAAACAAACACCATGAGACATGAGTGCAAATAAACTCTCACCAAAATGTATACTGTTATACTATGGGAAGAATGGAGCCAAGTCCAGGAAAGAAGGAATAATATGTAAATAGAAATGAGAATAAAGAGGCAGGAAATAGTGGGTCATATAATCAAATATTTTTGGGTAAAATAACAATGATGATGATGATGATGAAGAAGAATTTGACCCAGATGCAGAAGCATCTTAGATCCCACCTCTCCATGATGTCTTTAATCTACTCTAAAGGGATTGGGAGTCTAAGGTAAAGATTAACATTACTAGGTGTCTTGGTTTGGGATCCCAAAGAATTAAGCCCTGGGATACGGATTTTGGAATGGCTAGTTGGCTGGGAATTAATTCTAGAAAACAACAGTAGAGAATTGGCAAATTTAGACAGGGAAGAGAAGGAGACAATAAAGAGCTCATTAACAATTGAGGTAACACTGTGGGCGACAGGAAGTAATCCTTCTGAGGAACGACGAGAAACAACGTATAGAATACACATCTCAGGCTTTTTTTACTTGAAGGGTAAGGAAGCTGAGGCATTTATACACCAATTCTTGTCCACCTGTAGTTGAGAACAGCTAGGGTTGGGGGCATTAATTCCCTAGAATGTCTGGCTGCCTGCCACGAACACAGGGCAAGTTCCACTGGACAGAGAAAACCCTTAGCAAAGAAATGCAGGGGCTGGAAGTTGGAAGTGTTTTAAGCAGACAGTAAAATGATGAAGGTTGGTGGATATGAGCGGAGTCCTGAAAATACCGCTACACCATGGAACAGTTTTTATTTTAATTTTTCAACCAGGATCCTCTCTTCTTTCTAGCTTCTGCCATATACCTAATGGTTTCATCTTGTCTTAGAATCTAAGCTCTTCCTTCCTCTCCAGGCAGTGAGGATTACATTTTTTTCTTTGGATTTTCTGAAGGCAAAAATAACAATCAAACCATCTTTTACTTAAACAGGAGAAGATTTATGCATTTTTCTAAAGGATATTTTACCACATGTTTACCTAAAGGAAGGCTGAGAGGAGGCCCCACTCTCCCTTCTGCCATTCTCTACAGGGAACCTGGATCCAACACCTAACCTCCACTATGTGGTCAAAAGGGAACTCAGATGTTAGTGTTCTCAAAGTATGGTGACATGCAAATATATCATCCACAACACAGGGAATTCCAAACAACTGAGTTTATGGGTTAGTTTTATATCAACTTCAGAATTGGGAGAAAGCTACAGACAATGATTCTTCGCCACTGACTTCTTGGTTAGGCTGAGCGTATGATAAGAAACAAGAAAGTCCGGTGAAGTCAGCTATAGAGTGGACTTCAGTTAGAAAGAAATATCTGGATGGGAACCCTGTTGAAGATCACAATCAAGGCTTGGGATATAACAGACAAATGGTATCGTATGTTTCTTCCAAGAAACACTATGTTAGATTAACAATGCATCATATTACTCATTTTCTCCTAAGATATACCTTCATTGTCTCAGGCTAAGATTCAAGAACATTTCCTTCTTTTTGAAAGTTCATTCTCAACACTTCCAAGATAAGATGTGCTATCCTATGTGTTCAAGGTTAAGTGCTAAATGTGTGTGTGTGTGCATGTGTGTTAGTCACAAACCTTTCAGGTACATGTGACAAAAAGGCATTCATACTAAAGGGACCAAAAGGAGAATCTATCGTCTCATATAATTGGTGGCTGGGGAGGTTGTCCAAGCAGTCAACCTTACTTGGGCACCACTGGGTTTGGGGTTTCAAACAGTATTATGAGGCTTCTCCTCTCACTTTCCTCAGAGGAAACAATCAGAACTGATTATTTCTGATGCTTTCCTCTGAGTTGGCTTCATTCTCAGGCAGTCTCCACTCATGCTGTGGCAAAGATATCTGGCCAGTGCCAGCTCTAGGCTTCCCTTATCCCTGCATCAGCTCTCCTAGGGAAAAGAGAGAAAAGCTTTTCCCAACTGTTGAAGCAAAAGTCCAGGGAAGGACACTGGTACTTTGGCATGTTGGTGATGAAAGGATTTACTTCAAGGAAAAGCTGTTCAGTTAGCCAGTGAAAGGTGAAAGAAAATTGTAATGGGAATCCAGTAATTCTACATTGCTTAGAAGATAAAGGGTATGCATGTGAAGGTAAATATTTGAAATTGGAATTTTGGACTAATATAGGAGGACATGTCTTTATCAGAGTTTAATATGAGCAAACAAAGAGCATATCCAATCTTTTCAGCAGAGCATTGCTCTGTATATTTAGTGGAAGGTTCTTGTTCCAGTAAATTTTGCATATAATCAAGCCTTGTTTATTTCTCCTGAAGTTAATTGAAACAGAAACATACATCATCATTACGACACCTATAGAAAATTATTTCTGTAATGCACATTATTGATTAAATTTTATAAATCTGCTTTTACGGTTTAAACTTGAATACAAAGATGATTCTGACAACAATGGAAATAAAATCCTTTTAAAGCAATCTCATGTGGTCACACATATTATTTAGTTGTAATGGGATTCTGTTAATATATTGATATATTTCTATAAATTGCTTCTCAGTTCACAGGATCAAAACAAAATAGAAGGGAAATGTAGTTCCCAAGTAGTTAATTAGCATATAAAAATTGAATTTGAGAACAGAAGGAGAGAGAGAGATGTGCTATTTTCTTACCTTTTCAATTCCTCTGGGCTCTGCAAACTGGAATATTACACTCATAACTAGATTAACTTTAATTCATGCATCTTTGATTGGGTATTTTTCTGTACAATAACTAATAAAAGAATTATTTTACACATATACACATGCTTCTATGACGGCATACTTTTAAAACATATATGTGTGGGTACACACACACACATTTCCCGTGCCTGTGTTGAATGTCATCACAAAGTCACAGCCCAGGAGAGCTGGTGTAGCAGCCCGGTGGTATCCTTTTGGCCTGTGACGTTAGAGGACCGTGCTGCACATGCTCTCAGCCAATAGCACTTTTCTGGACACTGAGAAGAGAGTTTTCTCAGATACACTATTTTTCTATGGCAGCTCTCTGCCATTTATTTTTTTCTCTGAAAAACGTCCCTAACCCAAAATAACACTACATAAAGAAATAAAATAAAATGTGGATTTGACAGTGCAAATCTGTCCAAAGGTGCAAAGGAAAAGTTTGACCGAGGTTTAAGGTGACTAGAAAGAGATAATATAGTCTACGGAGAACGAGATGCTGTGTCAATCAGTGTTTGAGGCAATCAATTAGCAATACAAAGGGAATCAGAAGCATCAATATAGATTGGTGAATAAAATAACAAGTATTTGCATGGTAGATGGAAGAAATGCCAGAGATGTGTTGTGATTTTAAGATATTTGAAGAGAATAAAAATAATTTCTAGTATTTCAGAGATACCAACACAAGAAAACCGACGATGCCATGGCATGCAATCAAGTATTCCCAGGAAAGCATCTTCCTACTGATGAGCCCACACCAGATTGTTCTTAGTTATTTAGATGGAATTGCTCTGAGTCTTCAGAGTTTCATGAGTTAAAAAATAAGGAAAATTGAGGAACGATTATTTCTATATGTGAGGATAGAAAACTGCAATCTAGAATACCTTTTCTTGCTTATACACAAACAAAAAATGACTTCTTAATGATAATGATTTGCATTATTAGTGTATGATGTCAAACACAGGCAATGCCTTATTCCATTACTAAGTATATAAATTATTTTTTGTGAACCACTTGATCTTTTCAAAACATTAAAGCAGAATTCTTTTTACAGAAGTGTTATTTGTGAATACCTTGTTAAAATGACCATTTACTTCATTTTTCTTTAATATATTCTTTACAGAAGCTTTACCGGTGGCAAAATAAACCTATAAATGACCTTTTTTATAATAGTATTAATTACAGTCACACTTCATCTTGGTTTAATGCAGCTATAGAAATTCTTTTCGGTGGCAGCAAAAGAAGAAAGAAATGAAACCGAGGGTTCTGTGGTGTGCTGTTCCTTTCCTCCTTTCAAATTTTATGAAAAGGAAGTATCACTTCAATTATAACTTCATTATTTATCCTTAATGAAACACAACTGTAATTTCTAATTATTATTAATCTTAATAATTAATGAAATTGTATTGGAAGAGTTTCTATAGTATGTATAGACTGCTCTCAAACTGTCCAATATAATTACTAATAAAAAAGAGCCACAACGAAATGGTACTTCACAAGGTTTTTGAGTTAACATTCACACGAGGGGGATGCTGTGGATCACTGGCATTAGCAAATGATGACCTGAGATCAAAGACAGAAGCCCAAGGGAACTCCAGCTTTTAAGGTAGCATAATAAGTCTGAAATGTCAAGTGAAATCTTCCAAAATGAAATTTAAACTACAATAATGGCCTATCAAAACTGTCAAACTAGCTATCCAAGTGATACATATGAGATTGATGATTTCAAAAGCTCTGGGAAAGTGAAATAGTTCTAGACAAATGGCCAAAAGCAAATTTTTAAGTCCAATTACGAAAAATTAAGCTTTACCAAGGCTGCTAGCTACTGTGGCTTGCCTCGTGTCGTGCCAATAATGCACAAAGTAACCGACTTTACCAGAAGACAAAGGACGAAACAAAAGATTAGCAAACAAAATTCTGTACTACTTCTAAACAGCAATTTTAATCAAGAAACTATAATTCTCCTGTTATCTTCCACATGCCTACTGCTAAAGCTCTAAATCTTGGCGTCTAGAGTAGAACACACCGCTGCTGAAAGTGTGAAAGCACAAAGGTGTGGATTTGGCATCCAGCAGAGAATGACAAGTCGTGAGAGCGCACAAAGCTGCGCTGATGGCAAATCCCTGATTATGTAAAATTAATTAGTATTATTCTGATCAGAACAATTCTTTCTCTGTAACAGTTTGTTGGAATTAATAATAATAGGCTTTAAAAAAATTCTTAACGTATGTCTCCAACTCTACTGCAAACATTAAAAATAGAGCTGTGAAATCTTTGTGAAACCTGTGAGCTGAGCATTCCCTGCTTCATTTCTGAGAGAGGGAAGAGAAGGCAAAAGACAAGCTTCTGGAGAATATTTAATTAAAGACAGAAAGAACATTAAAATAGAAAAATTAGCTCAGTGAAAAATCTCTTTTCATTTCCACTAAATCAGAAACAATTTAAATACTGAAATGGAAACTGGAAGAAAAGAGAGAAAAAATAAAACTTCCTTAATTGGTCTGGACTTTTCCATTGTGCTTCCGGAATTCTGCCTCTGGTACTCTATTGAGCCTACTTGTTTCAATTATTCATTTATTTGTTCTTTCATTCATTTATTGATTGATGCATCCTTTCATCCATCATCCAGTCATACATTCATTTATTTGACGTTTTCTATTTGTTAGGCACTAGACATTGAACACGTAAAAGTGTATGTAGCACTGTGTGTGCCTCTAAAGAACTTAAAGAGACAAACACGTTAGCATGTATAATAAAATGTGGTACAATTTAGTATGTTAAAGAGGGGAACAGAAGTATTACAATCTACCTGTGCTTTTGTGGCAGATATGGTCAAATAAGCTTTCAAAGAAGGGATGTTGCTTGAACTACTTCTTGTGCTAGTTTGAAATTTACCAGAGAATCTACAAAATCTATACTTAAACAGGAAGAATATTTCGAGGAACATTGACATTTGCAGATAATTAGAAATGACAAATT
This sequence comes from Equus przewalskii, assembly GCF_037783145.1. Classification (NCBI taxonomy): domain Eukaryota; kingdom Metazoa; phylum Chordata; class Mammalia; order Perissodactyla; family Equidae; genus Equus; species Equus przewalskii. The sequence continues at coordinate 99,558,433 of NC_091832.1, read as the reverse complement.
CGAGGCTTATTTTCTATAATGTTTAACATAACTGCATATTTCAAGCAATAGGTAGTTGGATTTATACGTAATGAACAAGTAGAATGAGCAAATGGAATAACAATTCTTAGGGATTAAGTGATTATATTTAAAATTATGTCAGTCTTGACCACAAGGCCAACAACATGAGTGTGGTAGGTTACAAAAAGGGCATCAAACTTCCCTCCACAGTTATTTAATAATTACTAAGCAGAATGTGTTAAATGAGAGGGTCATAGTCTCTGACTTATTAATACAACTGGGATAGGTTTATTTCTTCTAAGTATGCTCAGCATACTCACATGGGGCCAAAACACTGAGTGGAAATCCCGAGAAGAGGGCTTTCTGCCAGAGGAGATTCTGGAAGTTAATGATGACCTATGAAATGTCTCTACGTGGTATTAATGGGATGGCACAAAATTGAATTCATAAGAGAAATTCTTCTGCTAAAGACAGAAAAAGTGTGCAAAATTCTAAGGCACTGGGAAATGTTAAATTAGATTCTTAACCATTATTCTTCAGATTTGATATGGAGAAGGATCTTAAAAGCTTAAAACACTTTATTTTTCTGGTTCATTGAGAACTTTCACTTTTTATTTTATTATAATTCTTTTCTGCTACCCAGTAGAAGCTTAATTTAACCAATGGATTCATTTTAAAGCTGAAGTAGTATTTTATCAACATATTATTTGGTCTTCATTTAAAACAGAAGCAAAAATATGTATGAGTGTGTTTATCAAAGATGCATTTCACATTTGTATCTCTTGCTCTACAAATACACACTTCCCATAGCACTTTTCAATTTTCACTAGCAGGAAACAGATTGGATTTGATTAGTGTGACAGGAAAATACTTAGATTTTTAGGAAAAAAATTTGGTTGAATATTATCTTAGTTGGATTTCCCCCAAAGCAGAGACTTTTTCATTTGCAAACATCATCCCAGGAAGCAGAAGTGAAGAATAGAGGGGGTGTAAAGCCAGGAAGGAGGAAAAGCCAAAGAAAGATGGGTTATCAAGTTGTCTCCTTTAATAGGGTCCCTTGGCACCTCGTTGAGATGCCTTATGGAATGTGTCTCAGAAGTTCCCACTCAGGAAAAGAAAAGTAGATATGCTTATTTATTGGTCCTCATCATTCATTTCTCACTGGTAGTACATTTCTGGGTTGGGCACAAGTGTGAGTGCAAAGTGGGTTCCTGTGGTCATCACACACTGTGGTTCAGAGAAGCCAAAGATGGAAGAGTGATGAAGATAGTGCAGACTTGAGTCAAGGCTGGTGACACCTGGACAGAATAGTTGACCCTGTGCAGGACTGGTGACGACAACAGTAGGTGGAATAAGAAAGCCAAGAGGTTTTGAACTGGTATACAGGAGGTGCCTAATACAAATCTTGTGTGCTCTTTAACATAGAAGGAATAATGTGTACAAATGCTAAATGGGCAAACATAAATGCTACAAAACAGATTTTGTAGTGCGATACAGCAGATAAATTTGGCAGAGCTCCAAACTCTGACGGTGTCCTCTCATTTTCAATAAATTCCAATGATCACTTCCTCCTTGCCTTGTTCTTAAGGAGGAAACCCAAATTCTTTTATCTATACCACCATTTCTCAAGCATTTGGTCTAGGGACCACTTTCTACTTTTAAAAATCATCAAAGATCTCAAAGTGCTTTTGTTACTATAGGCTATATATACTCCAATTTAACATATTTAGAAATTAAAAAAGAAATTATACAATAGATTTAATACATTGAAAAATAAAAACAGTAAACATATTGCAAGTTCGCAATGACAATATGTAGAACTTATTTCTTAAGGCAAAAAAAATAATGAGAAGAGTCTCATTGTTCTATAGTCTCTTTACAGATTTCTCTAATGTCTGGATTTGTAAAAGACAGTTGGTTTCTCAGATCTGCACTCAATCAGTTGAGGCGTCACATGTTATGTATCCTCTAGAAAATGCCACTGTACACTTGAAAGAATGAAAGTGAAGAAGGCAAATGCCATCTTAATATTATTATGTAAATTGTTTTGTCTTTGCAGATTCCCTGGAATAATCTCGGTCACTCCTGGCTGATCTATAGATATACATACAGCCAAATCAACCTAATTTGATTTTTGGCCATTTCATGGTAAGTCTTACCGTCCTGCTACAGCGAACATCACCATTGCCCAGACACGGTCTCTAGACTCCCTGTGGCCAAGTTTTCCAGTCACCTTTCTCTCCCTGCATCTTCCTCGAAACTGTTGGTGCTTGTCTAAATCCTTTCAATTTACTTTAGGAGACTTTCTTCAATGCTTCTACTTAGCAAGCATCATTTTTTTCTTGCATTGTATTTATTTGTGTTTTGCTCCCTTATTACTTTACTTTAAAGTCTCCATATCTTCTAACTAATGTTTGTGCATTGTAGGTTGGTCAATAAATATCTGTTGAAAATATATGACAGTTTTTTTCTTGCTGAGGAAGATTTGCCCTGAGCTAACATCTGCACCAGTCTTCCTCTATTTTGTATGTGGCTGGCCTTAAACACTAGGCCACGGGACTGGCTCCCTGGTATGAGTTTTTACTGTGTCATTTGCCTGTGTTATAGTTTATAGCATATGGACCAACAAACTTTACCATTTTCTCACCTATGAATTTTATTACTGATGAATTTATTGTTATAGATTGAGGCTTCAGAAGAGATGATGTGCATGTATGAGTAAATATATTGGGCCTGGCAAATGTTGTAGCTGGATTGCACGTCTATTTGTCCTTAAGCCTATCCAGTTATTGTTTTATACCTCTTAGACCAGATGAATTTCTTTGACAGAGGTATGTGAGGACTGGAGATGGTAGCCTACTGAAAGCAGAGGCAATACTTGTAATTTGTAATTAGTAACTAAGTCTCTTTCGCCAGTTGTCATGGAAAGCTGATTTGGGTTTTTACAGGAGACTCAAATGCTATTGAACAAGTGAATGAAAGGAAGTAATTTGTACACTGTGCTCCTGCTCATGCACAGTCTGGCGAAGACGCTGATGGACTCTGTCAGGTAATAGGTAATTGGTTGGCATAGACTGGGGGCTACCTGGGAGCATAGATTTCCATGTTTTCCTTACTCTTTGAATAACTGAAGGTGGCTGAATTTAAAAGGAAGACCACTCTATTGCCTCATAACTCACAGATTGCCTAATCATGACCATCTAAGTGCTTATCTCTGTAAGAATAATTATTTTCTTCCTTCTCATGCACAAGTTCCCAGAACTTTAGATATAGTCATAGTAAGAAAGATAGGCAAATGCACTTGTATATATCTCCCTGTCTGCCCAAGAGAGGCCAGTGCTAAAATCGAAAATGCCCTTTAATCAAGAACTAGGCTGGGGGCTGTCCCCATGGTGAAGTGGTTAAATTCGCTTGCTCCACTTTGGTGGTCTGGGGTTCACTGATTTGGATCCTGGGTGGGGACCTACAAACTGCTCATCAAGCCAGGTTGTGGCAGCATCCCACATAGAAGAACTAGAATGACCTACAACTAGGATACAGCTATGTCCTGGGACTTTGGGGAGAAAAAAATTGAAGAAGATTGGCAACAGATGTTAGCTCAGGGCCAATCTCCCTCACCAAAAAAAAAAAAAAGAAGGCAGCAATTTATTAAAAAAAGAAAAAAAAGAACTAGGCAAACTGAAAAGTGTGGCATATTTAAATGCAATGAGTTTGGAAGTGCCCGTATTTTCCACAAGTAATTCTTACCTCCTGTACACAAATCCTCCTTACATTCACTTTACAGAGAAGGTACACTTGAGGTTAATTTCAAAGCTGTAATGTACAGCAAAGGACTATATCCTTAAAATAACTGGATTAGTTAGAGTAAATAACAATTCAATAGAATAGGAACTTTTAAATTTCATTTAAATACCAGATTAAAAGATGTAAATTCATCTTTAGAGAAATGCCTTATGACTTCAATTACGCACAGAGAGTGGTGGGTAAGAAAAGATTCCTCAATGTTGTTTCGGTTAATATGTGTGTTTGTGTAGTTGTAAGCACAGGATGCTATCACTGAGGCATTTGCATCCTCTCAGGTCGTTTTATGAAATTTCTTCTCTCAAAATATTGATAGACTCACCAAAAGGGATTGTCTTACACATTGTAAAATACCTCTGATGCAAATATTACAGGAAAGTAGGACTTTTTTGTGGCTAGGTATATCAGCTGAGAGAAATATAAGTACTGTTTCATAATTGTCTCTGATTTTCAATAGATTAATAAATTATTCTTTGTCCTACTCTGTGACTACCACTGTTTTGCTTTTTAGCATATTCCCTCTAGTTTGCCATCTCCCACAATTCGAGTATCTTAATAAAACCTTTGCTCCATTTATCTACCACTTTTCACTGTCTCTCATCTTCGTTGTACTCTTTCCTCCTAACCCAGCTTTACTCCCATGGTCACCACAATAGTTACTCCTCCGCATATTTCATCAATTCCCCCATCCCTTTCTTACTTAGTCTTACTCTCCTGGCTAAGCCACAGCCCTGGTTGAATCCAACTCTTTACTTTCTCTGTGCTTGTCCTTGCACAACAGGGACACACAAATGCCTCAATTTAAATTATTAGTAATTTACCTCAAGAGGCCTTTAAATCTTTGCAGTAATCGCTCTGTATTTCTCAAGTCACTTCCCCTTCCTACTGTCCTAAATAACTATTTCACATCTTCTCTCCCCTAATTCTTCTAAAAATGTCTCCACCATCCTTACTCTCAGATTTTACCTTGTAATTCACTGAGAGAATGGAAGCTGTCAGGAGAGAAATTCCACCAAGATAGCCACACACCTACCATATCTGTGTCCCTATTCTCTACCTTTCTCTTGATACTATAGATGAGCTGTCTGCGCTCCTAGCTAACACCAAGTACTACTCTTGTGCACTAAATATCAGTCCTTCTTGTCCAATTATAATTCTCCCCTCTCTTATCCCATCCTCAAATTTCATTCTCTATCGGATCACTTCTATTAGCATACAATCATGCTATTGTTTCTCCTATTTGAAAAGAACCCTTGCTTGATTACACTTTTATCACCAAGTAGTACCCTATTTATCTCCTACAACTGACAGTAAAGCTCCTCAAGGGTTTCCTAATCGCTCCTCTTCCACTCTCTCTTAGACCGTCCAATCTTCTTTTCCCACTTGACTCTACTGAAAGAACTTAAGGTCAGCGGTAACCTCTGTATTGCTAAAACCAGTGGCCAGTTGTTACTTGTCATCTGATTTTATTCTTCAACAGCATTTGCCCTAGTTCATCCTTCTCTCCTCCTTGAAACACTTGGCCTTCCTTTCTCTTGATTCTTCTCCTATTTCGCTGACTCTTGGTTTTCAGTCTTCTTTGCTAGATCTTGAGCACACTGTCCATTCTCTTTTCTCTTCTACCTGTATTTGTTCCCTTGGTGATTTCATCCTGTCCTAGGATTTTAAACCCCATCTCTGCATACAGCTCCTGAAAGGGAACTCCACAGTATTACTTGTTGGTGGTTAGGAATTCATAGCATTAAGACAGATGTAGCATGATTGCTTTTGACTCCCTTGCTCCTACATATGCATATATAGTTCAGATTCATCGTTGTTAATGCACTATTGTTTTTTTTCTCTTTCAACTCTGGGACACTGGTGATTCTCTTTTTGATTTTTCCCTGGAAATCTGACCAAAGGTTGGGAAGAGGTAGTGGTGGGAAAGAACAGAGTGAGCAAAAGAGAGAGAAAGGAGAGGAGCCTCTCAATCAAGCTTAGGAACTGAGCAATTGCCCTGGTGAAAAAAGAGAGATGTTTGACGTATTTTTTGACCAACGGTTTCATATAGTCACAGTTACTAGGGAGAAACACATCCACAGAAGATTCTAAAAGGATACAAAAGAATATAAAGTTATGAAATTTCAACATTACTAAGCATATTCATACAGACAGATTTGCTAAACACCAATGAGACAGAGATCATTTAACTAGGATAAACTTCTCATATCTTTAATTTATTTATATATTACAAATACAGTAACTATAGTAAAAATATATGGTATTTTACGTTCTTATGGAGAAAAGATATTAGTTTAAGTATTCATATTTTCCATAGCTGGCATTGTAGCCTGTGGACTCTTCTATCACAATTCTGATGGTTTTAATCCCTTTTTGAGGGGAAAGGATTTACTTTAAGACTTAGTTAGGAAACGGACTCATCCTCTAGGCTGCTCTCCTTCCCTGCTTTGCTCTGCTTATGATGACAAGTTGAATCACTCTGGCCTCCTTCCCTAGCCTCCTGTCATTGGCAGCCATTCATGCCACGTCTTCTGGGCTTCTCCTGCCGTCTTCACCAGCCCAGATACTTCCTCAACACTGCTGTTCCAGCACCAGTGCTGATTCCAGTACTGCAGGCTTCGTGGACTCTTGACTGCCTCCGTCAATGGTGCCACTCATGCTGTCATTGTCATTGGATTCTTTCAGGTGTCCACCAAATTCCCATGAGCTGAGAAAGAAGGGATCCCCATGACAGACCTTTTCTATTCTCCTCACCGTTTCTCTTCTATGAGTGAGAAAGGGCTGACATTGGTAAATAAGTGATTTGCCCCAAACAAGTCCTTGGCTGCCATTCTCAAAATTTTCAGCCTAGAAGAAAGGGCATAAAGTAGATCACCCTACAAAGACTCAAAACTATTCTTTAGTCACTCTTCAAATACTGGAGATTTTGTCTAAACTCCTCTTACTGCTGAGATAAAGTCTTTCCTCTAATTCCTTTTTCTTCTATAATTATCCTGGGTTTATAACCCCAGTTTCTCTTGGCACATAGCCATTACTTGGATTTATTCCTTCAGGTGTCCCAATGTCCAGAGCATATCAGGACATCAAGTTTATTTAATACAAGTAGTAAAATACCTGTCCAGTCTGGGTAGATAAAAAAAAAAGGAGGCCGGCGTGGTCGTGCAGCAGTTAAGTGTGCAGGTTCTGCTTCTCGGCGGCCCAGGGTTCGCTGGTTTGGGTCCTGGGTATGGCATGGCACTGCTTGGTAAACGATGCTGTGGCAGGCATCCCACATATAAAGTAGAGGAAGATGGGCATGGATATTAGCTCAGGGCCAGTCTTCCTCAGCAAAAAGAGGAGGATTGGCAGCAGTTAGCTCAGGGCTAATCTTCCTCAAAACAAAAAAGCATATTGAGTTTGGGTTCAAAGAAATGTGATTATATTCCACATGTACTTTTTACTGGCTGCATATAGTTGAGCAATTTTTAAAGCCTCTATGATATCCCAATTTAGTATCTGCAAAGTATGCCCAAAAGTGTATATTCAGGCCAATCGTATAAGAATGTTGTAAGGATTGCAAAAAATTTATATAGCTAGCACTTGGCAATCATTGTAATTATTTATTTTGAAACCAAGTGAAGTGACCTGATAATAAAGAAAGTGAAATCAATAATTTTTACTAAATCATTGTTATGTCTTTTAAAATTAGATATTTGCCTTTACTCAGACTTGATTCTCAGTCTTTTCCAGTAAGCCTGATTTTATCCAACTTTATCTTGACAGATGTTTGATTTGATTTCTTCTTCCTCTGTTTCAGTGTAGCAAAATATGCTTTTTGTGTTACTAATAAAAATCTGGACTAGGGGCATAATATTTGAAACTTTACCCTAAAACTTGTTAGCCTTTTATTTTCTCATGCAGGAAAACTTCTCATATTTTAAATATGATATTACTTACTTTTTGTAACTCATTTTGTGTCTCTAAAAGTAATGCACATTATTGGAGAATTTAAAAAGTTGGATAAATGCACAAAAAAGAAAATAAAAACCATCCACAAACCAACTAAACAGAAGCAATCAATTAAGAATTTGACATATAGACATCTGGAAAAAATGTATATATTTAATCAAAATGTGAACCTACCATACATACTATTTTGTACTCACCCCTTTCTTTCAAACTAGTTAATAAAGGGTGATACATCAAGTTAGGAAAAATTTTCCACAGCATCATTTTAGTGAATACATGATATTCATAAAATGGATGTATGGTAATTTATTTAACCATGCTCTTATATTGCAGGATTGGCTATTTTCCACTTTTGTCATAATAAACAATGCTACAATGAACATTATACACATAAATCTTTGTGCACATACTTAATCATTTCTTTAGGATAAATTACTAGAAACAAAATTGCTGCATCAAAGCATATGCATATTTTATTCATTTATTGTAACCCAGTTTTTATCAAAAAGTAATAAATGCACTCTGGAAAAAGTCAGTAACTGAAACATAAAAAAAATGAAGAATAAAAGTGTGCTCTCACCTAGTAGCACACTTCAGTCATAAGTACTATTAACACAGTCAATAATTCCTTATTGATATTCAAGCATATTTAAATAAACACATTTATCCTTGTTAATACATAAAGCTCATAATACAAATTCTCTCTTTTTATAAAGAAAAATTTAAAGTATGCTTTTTTTTTTTGATGAGGAAGATCGGCCCTGAGCTAACATCTTTTGACAATCTTCCTTTTTTTTTTTCTCTCCAAAGCCCCAGTACATAGTTGTATATCCTAGTTGTGGGTCATTCTAGTTCTTCTATGTGTCATGCCACTACAGCATGGCCAGATGAGTGGTGAATAGGACCACACCCAGGATCCAAACCAGTGAAGCCCAGGCCACTGAAGCATCCAAACCAGTGAAGCCCAGGCCACTGAAGCAGAGTGTGCAAACTTAACCACTTGGCCATAGGACCCACCTGCAATATTCTCTTTCATATCCTTATTTTTTCCCTTAATGTATTAAAGAAATATTTACTTAGTTTTGCCTCTTCTTTTTGCCTATGGCACAGAACTTCATAACATGGGCATATAATATTTTATTTGACCAATCCTCTCTTGATAAAAATCTAGGTTATTATTTTTGCTTTTATAACCAATGTTGTAATAGATGTCCAGGTACAATTGTCTCTGTAAAATTTTATTTTTCCTTTTTCTCCTCAAAGCCCCCGGTACATAGTTGTATATTTTTAGTTGTAGGTCCTAGCTGTGGCATGTGGGATGCCACCTCAGCATGGCCTGATGAGCAGTGCCGTGTCCATGCCCGGGATCCAAACCAGGAGAACCCTGGGCTGCTGCAGTGGAGCACGCGAACCTAACCACTTGGCCATGGGGCCGGCCCCTGTCTTTGTAGAGTTTTGAAAATATGTCTATAGAAAGGATTTATAAAAGCAAAATTGATGAGTAAAATAATGTGTATAGTTTAAAATTTGGTAGTGTACATAAGTACATTTTGGAGTTTTAGTATTCAAATCAGTACTGCCGTTTTCTTGAAGTATTTCTCAGATATGATGTAAATAAAACAATACTTTTTGAAGCAAAAAATTATCTTCCAAAATATTACACAGTTTTAGTGTTCTTTTCATGTAATTAACACATTGCCATTTTGAGACTTCAAAGAAATAATTCTAAAATTTAATAGTATATGGATATCTTCACTTTCAATTAAAAATGTTAAAAAATGCTATTCTTTTCCAGGGGTCATTGGATTTACAAATTGTGCTGTGTTATTTAATGACCTAATGCTAGAGTGTCACACTCTTTTACCCACTACCATGTTCTGTTTACATTTATGTTATATAAACTACTGTGGAGCTCAAGAGACAGTATATGGTTAATCTTGTTCATCCCTTTAACAAATATTTAATGAGTGTCTCCTCTATGCAAAGCCCCATTCTAGTTGCTGGGAATGTAACAATGGATAAAACAAACAAAAGTATCTACCCTTATGGTATTTACGTTCTAATGGGGGAAAATAAATTAAACAAACAAAGTACAGATTGTGAAAGACAGCAATTCATGCTAAGAAAACAAAATAAAGCAGGGAAGAAGAACAGTGAGAGTTGGGTGGGTGGTGGTGAAATTCTAAGCAAAGAAGCTGGAGAAAGGCTAACTTAGAAGGGATGTTTTGAAGAGACATCTGAAGGAAGTGAAACAGTTTGATTAATCAAGTTAAGCGTGATGGTCAATTTTAGGTGTCAACTTGGCTAGACTACAATCCCCAGTTATTCAATAAAACACTAGTTAAGATGTTACCATGAGGTATTTCATAGATTTGGTTAAAGTCCATAATCAGTTGACTCTCAGTAAAGGAGATTACTCTAGATAATCTGGGTGGCCTGATTCAACCCACTGAAAGACCTCAAGAGCAGAGCTGAGGCATCTCTGAAGAATAAAACATCCTGCCTGTGGACAGCAGCTTCACCTCATGCCTGAGAGTTCCAATCCACCTTTCCTGATGGCATGGCCTACGGATTGTGAACTTTCCTAACCAGCCCTCACAACAAGCTACTACTTTATAACAACTATCTTACTATATATCTCCTACTGGTTTCTACTTCTGTTATTAAAGCCTGATAGACATTAGTTACACTGGATAACTCAGAAATATCTTTTCATTTCATGCTATGGAATAAATAATGGCCAAATCATATATATGATTTAGATTGATTACATCCAACAACACAATGACCTTTGGATGAGTCCTAACCATGAACAGCCTGTTTTTCATCCTAGTATCTTTCTGGACACTCTCAACAATTGATAGAACACCTAGACAGACAAAAAGCAAATATATAGAAGAACTAAATAACACCATCAACCAACAGGATCTAATCAGCATTTATAAAGTAACCAACAACAGCAGAATATACATTCTTTTCAAATTCCCATTAATGTATATCAAAATAGACCACATCCTGGGCCATAAAACAAATCTCAACATATTTAATAGATTTTAAATCATACAGAAGGTCTTCTTCAATCACAATGGAATCAAACTAGCAATCAATAACAGATAGATAACAGAAACATTTCCATTCACTTGGAAACAAAGCAACACATTTCTAAATAATCCATGGTTTAAAGAAGATGTCTCAAGAAAACTTTTCTCAAGAAAATCCAAAAACACATTGAACTGAATGCAAACCCAACATATCAAAATTTGTGGATGCAACTAGAATAGTGTTAAGAGGGAAATTATAGTACTAGATGCCTACGCTGGAAAAGAGGAAAAATCAAATCAATAATCAATGCTTCCACCTAAAGAACCAAGAAAAGTAAGAGCAAAATAAACTCAAAGCAAATAGAAAGAAGGAAACAACAGTGATAAAAGCAGAAATCAATAAAATTGAAAACAGAAAAACAACAAAGAAAATCAATGAAGGAAAAAAATGGTTCTTTAAAAAGACCAGTAAAATTGACGAGCAAAAAATAACAAAGAAATAAACAGAGAAGACAAAACTTCTAAATCAAGAATGAAACAAGGGATATCTGCAGACAGCCAAAGGGTAATAAAGGAATACTACGAACACTTCTATATACATAAATTTGACAACTTAGATGAAATTGACATGTTCCACCAAAAGACAAATTTCCATACTTTACTCACTATAAAAAGAAAATCTGGGGCTGGCCCCGTGGCTGAGTGGTTAAGTTCACGTGCTCCGCTGCAGGCGGCCCAGTGTTTCGTTGGTTCGAATCCTGGGCGCGGACATGGCACTGCTCATCAAACCACGCTGAGGCAGCGTCCCACATGCCACAGCTAGAAGGACCCACAACGAAGAATATAAAACTATGTACCGGGGGGCTTTGGGGAGAAAAAGGAAAAAATTAAAAATCTTAAAAAAACTCGAAAATCTGAAACTTCTACAGCTATTAAGGAAGTTGAATTTACAATAAAAAATCTGAAAGGAGAAAACTCCAGACCCAGATTGTTTCACTGGATGATTCTATCAAACAGTTAAAGAACTAACATCAATTGTATACAATCTCTTCCAGGAAATAGAAGAGTAAGAAACACTTCTCAATTTACTTTATGAAGTTAATGTTACTCATATACAAAAACCCAACAAAGACAGTACAAGGAGAAAAAATCCTACACACTAATATTCCTCATGAAGATGTACATAAAAATCTTCAACAAAATATTAGCAAACTTAATTCAACAATATATAAAAATAATTATAAACTTTTAATGAGTGGCATTTATGCTACAGATGCAAGGCTGTTTCAATATTTGAAAATCAATTTATGTAATCTTCCATATTTGCAAGATAAAGAAGAAAAATTACATGATTATATCAATGAGTGCAGAAAAACGTTTGACAAAACTCAACACCCATTCATAATAAAAAATAAATCTCAGAAAAATGGGAATAGATGGGAATTCCCTCAACTTGATAAAGAGCACACACAAAAAGCCTTGTACTAACATTATGCTTAATGGTGAAAGACTGAGTGCTTTCCCCCTAAGAAGAGAAGTAGGCAAGGATGCTTGGTATCACCACACTTATTCAGCTTAGTGTTGGAAGTTCTAACCATTGCAACAAGGGAAAAAAAGGAAATGAAAGGCATACATTAGAAAGGAAGAAATAGAACTGTTCCTATTTTCAGATAACATGATTGTCTACATAAAAATTCCCAAGAAATCTACACAAAAACCTTTTAGAACTATTAAGTGGGTTAAGCAAGGTCACAGAATACAAAATAAACACATAATCAATTATATTTCTATACACAACCAATAAATGTATGGACGCTGAAGTTAAAAACAATACCATTTATAATCACTAAAAAATTACGTTGAAAACCTCAAAGCACAGATGAAAGCAATTTAAAAACATGTAAGTAAATGGAGAGATATACTGTGTTTACAGATTAAAAGACTCAACATAGTAAAAATATCAATTTTACCCAAAATGATACATTGACTTAATGCATTTCATATAAAAATCCCAGAAAGATATTTTGTAGATATAGACAAAATTAGTTAAAAATTTATATAGAAATCCAAAGGAACTAGAAGAGCTAAAATAATTTTGAAAACGAATTAGAAAGTGAGAGGAATCTGTCCACCTGATTTCAAGATTTATTATACAGGTAATCAAGACTATGTGGTGTTAACAGAGGGTTAGACAGATAGATCAATGAGAACCAATAGAGACCCCAGAAATAGATCCACACAAATATCTTTAATATTTGACAAAGGTGCAAAAGCAATCTAATAAAGGAAAGTTATACCTTTCAAAACATGGTGCTAAAGCAATTGGACATCTATAGTTAAAAAAAAAAGACCTCTAACCAAATCTTACACCTTATATAAAAAATTAACTCAAAATGGGTCATGAACTTAACATATACAATGAGAAACTATAGAATTAAAAAAAAAAAAACAGGAGAAAAATTTTGGGATCTAGAGCTAGGCATATGCCATCATAAAAATGATGTGTCAAAAGCAAAATGGTGATTGGATTTCAAAAGTAAAAATTTTTTCTCTGCAAAAATCTGTTATGAACATGAAAAGGCAAAGAAAAGACTAACTATAGACTGTGAGAAAATATTTGCAAGCCACATATTCAATAATAAACTGGTATCTAGAATATATAAAGAACTCTCAGAACTCAGTTAAAAATCAAACAACCTATTTAGAAAATGGGAAAAGTCATAAACATTGCACTCAAGAGGATATACAGATAGCAAATTAACACAAGAAAAGGTATTCAACATCATTAGCTATTAGGGAAATGCAATTTAAAACCGCAGTGAGATATCACCACATACACAGCCCAATGGCTAAATGAAAAAATGATGATATCAAATACTGGTGAGGATGTGGAGAAGTTGGATCATCGCTCAACCTTACTCTTGAGAACGCAAAATGGAACGGCTACACCCTGGAAATCAGCTAGGCAGTGTCTTTAAAAACTAACCATGCAGCTTCCATATGACCCAGCAATTGCACTTGTGGGCATTTATCCCGGATAAATGAAAACTTGTGTTCTCACAAAAACCCTTGCACAAATGCTAATAGTACCTTTATTCGTAACAGCCCCAAACTGGAAACAACACAAATGTCTTCCAATCGGGGAATAATTAACCAGACTACCACACAATCAGCAATAAACAGAGATGAACTATTGATAAAATACAACTTCAAGGAATCTTCACAGCGTTTTGCTAAATGATATATGCCAATACCAAAAGGTTATATACAAAATTATTATATTTATACAACATTTGGGAATGACAAAATTATAGAAATTGATCAGATTAGTGATTGCCTGGAGTTAAGGAGACTGAGGTGATGGTGTGCTCAGTGAGAGGGAGGTGGGCGCCCTATGAAAGGGCGACATGAGAGATCCCTGAGGCAAAAGAATGTTCTGTGTCTTGACAGTTTCAATGTCAGTATCCTGGTTATGATATCATACTACAGTTTTGCAAGATGTTACCATTGGGGGGAAATGTGTAAAGATAAATGGGATCTCTCTGTCTTATTTCTTACAACTGCAACTTACAATTTACAATGATCTCAATATAGAATGATCTCAAAACAAAAAAGTGTGATTTTTATAAAAATTAAATTCACAACAGTAATGTCTTCTATAATACCTCTAAATGCACTAAATTTTCTTGAGTGCTAAAACTGCTAGTTTTTGCAAATTATATAGATTTTTGTCTGTTTCAGCATATCATTTAGCAATGAACACATGAAACTGGCACTACTATTTCCTGCCTATTTAAACCTACTCATTCATTTGCTAAATATTATTTTTCCATTCCCATAGCTTCCAATAATATAAATTTATTTTATCACACAAAAATTTTTATTCCTTATTATTATTTTTCAAAACTAAATTAAGTATATGCTTCTCTTGAATATATTTTCTGAAATTTCTTAATTCCAATATGAACCACAAAATAATCGTAGCAGAGATAATCTATGAGTTATTAACATTATTTTGTACATAAATAGTAGAATAAGAGAAGTATGATGTATTACACACACCTTGAGCATTTTTCAATATGCAAACAAAAGTAAAATACTTTGAACAAACAACTGTCTTGAATGTTTAATGGGATACTCAAGAACACTTGTAGTGACTTTTGGTACTTAGTAAAACAATTTTAATTAAAGTAATTTCTTTATGGGACAATCATATCATTCATAAAAATCTACAATATATATTTAAGACATCTTAGGGATATACTAATTGGTGTCTATTGTGTAAGAGCCACAAAAATAATAGTTACTCTGGTGTCAGTACGGTTCACATGAAAGGAAGTTTGCCTACAGTTTTCACAGAAATAGTCACATGAACTTTGGCGAACATTATTTTGCAAATGCCACTCTTAAGAACACTACCACTCACAGTAACCTGACATTTATAACTATTCTAAATAATGCAACAAAAGCATTTTGAAGGTTCATGTGAATCTTTTCATATGCAGACTTTCCAGTTCTCGTCAATAATTTAGCTTCTTTGGACACATCTCACTGAATCATGTTTTGTGAATTGAAAATATATATTATCTTGTGAGTCAGTCAAGCATCGCAGAAAGTCATACTCTTAGTTCCCTGCTTTACCTGACCCTTTTTTGGTTTTGTTTGGTCTCTCATACTATTCTTGATAAAATGTTAGATCCTTGGTAGGTAGGCATATCTGTGGTCCACTTTATCTGTTCGATATCAGCTCAATTAATCAAAGTAATCGTGTAGAGTTTGTCTGGTAAATTGACTATGAATTTGAGGCCCTAAAAGTTTGAATGCTAATATTGCATCTATTTCTGTAAATAAACTAGTCTCTTTCTTGGAACCTGGCTTCTGACTCCTTATTCCTGATTCACTTGACTATGAATCACACAGTTGCTCATTCTCTTCGACAGACTCTCCCCATGAGTTTCCATCCTAGGCAAATACTAATTCCTGCAGTGGCCTGATTCATGTTGTCTGACAACACTGAGAACTGAAAACTTAAAATAGTAGGTAAAATGTGGGAAATACTGTCATGTACAACTGTGGATCACTATTAAAAATATTGACAAAATAATTACTCACATATCATAAAATATCCTGTGTGAGTCAGAATATATTATCCCAATTAAATTTTAATAAAACATGGGGTTTTTTTTGGTGAAGTTACTTAAAATGAAGTTTATAAACAAAGTCACAGTACTTACATAGTATTTATCTTGGTAAAGGTGAAAATTTTAGAGTCAGACAGGCTGGAGCTCATAGCCTCGCTCTCTCTCTCATTTAATAGCTACAGAACCTTGCACAATTTTCTTAACCTCTCAGATGGAGTAAAGTATCTAAGCTTATGCTAAGCACATAGTAAATGACAATAAATGATTGTTCTTACTACTATTATTATAACTGCTGGTACAACCACTACTGTTATTACCAGTACTCCATTCATCACTACCTAGACTAGAGGAAGAAGAAGAAATAAAACTATAAGAATGCAAAAGATCATTGATGAACATAGTTTTATGATGGGAGGAGTTATTTAGCCATTCCTTATTTCCTGTTGATATTTTATGATTCAAAGGATTAAAATGCATGACCGGCCCAGTAGTGTAGTGGTTAAGTTCATGTGGTCTACTTCAGTGGCCTGGGTTTCGCGGGTTTGGATCCTGGATGTGGACCTACACACTGCTCATCAAGCCATCCTGTGGTGACATCCCATGTACAAAATACAGGAGGATTGGCGCAGATGCTAGCTCAAGGCCAACTTTCCTCACCAAAAAAAAAAAAAAGAAAAAAAGATTAAAATGCTTTTTGTCAGATATTGTTAATCATTTAGCCCAATTTTTGGAGCATTTTCATTGCTCCTGCTCAGTACTTCCAGTAGATATGTTTTTCTTGGACTGTGATGGTTCACATGGTTAGCAGTTAATGTTGGTCATCATCAAAGGGAATTCCTGTGATTTGGAATGACATTAGTTTAGCAGATAGTATCTCTCTTACAATGTGAAGCAATGTGGAAAAAGTTTATTTTGTCCAAATTCAGTTGAAGGGAAGAATTTCAAGTGTCATCTACTGCTTAAAAATAGTTGCTTTTGGAAAAAATAATAGCACTTAAATTCATAGTCAGGAAAAGACAATGGATATTTGTAATAAATGTTATGTTCATTCTTGTACAAAAATCATAAATATTCTGTGTATATTTGAGTGTGTAATTCCAGATGAACTTTGATCTTTTTTTAAGATCAAATTTTTTAACTTCCAAAATATTATTGCCACGAGCTGATCCTATCTGTTGCAGTATGTTCATACCTACATAAAATTTGATTCTATTTACAGAACTTGCTGAATAAACATTTGTTGAATAACTATTAAATTTGAACTGCTATACAAAATGCAGTTCTGTGTACAATGCCATAAGGTAAAGATGATTGTTATACAATCTGCTCTCCTTTTCTGCCACCATATGAAGCAGAATTAACCCTGTACAATTTTATTAACATATATTTTTGTCCCCACGTTCCCAAAGTTCAAATTTAAACCAACCATTCCAACAATAAAATTCTGGAGACAAATTTTGCATGTGATGGAAAGAGATGACTGCAATACTATAGAGCGATTGCAACGGCTTTAATTATTTCCCAAATGGAAGGTTTGATTACCAAGATTTCTTAAGGCTACGCCTTCTTCAGGGTGCATTTGCTTCCAGGTCGTACATTATTGCAGAAAAAAGAAGCCACAAATAACTAGCAACATGACTATCAGGGTGTGAAATGTCGAATTTAATTTCACAATTGATTCAACAATTCCATCTTTTCTAGGGAGAGTTAAAGAGCTAAGGAATAGGCAATCTTTATATGTCTGGAGGTAATCTGTTTCATGTTTGCAAAACAAGTATGCTTCCCTGTGCCACTCAAACATTGAAAGACAAATTTAAATGTTTAGAAAGCTCGTTTGTGCAGATTGATACCAATTTTTACAATATTGTATGTCTCAACTTAAGAACTATTTTCAAATTCTCTACAATGAATATAATTATTTAAAATATGACATTCATAATTATCATATCCAGATCTTTTAAAATTGAAGGTGATGCTGAAATATAACACAACATACGTATTTGAGATGGCTTAGAGTAGATGACATACAGGCAACTGAATCACTGAAATAACAGCGGCAGATCAAAAGATACGCGGCAAGGAGGCGGAGATTCATTATTGTAATCTCTAAAATGAGTTTGTCGTTGACCAATATAATAGAAAGTACATTTTATGGAGTTTTCAAAAGAAAATCTAGGAGTATTTCTTGTAAGTCTTTTTACTGAATCAGGCTATTCAAGACTACAAATATCAAGTCTAATGCCAAGTACAACTTAGTGAATATGTAATCAACGGGGATCTAAAGCAATATGGGTCTGGTCATCCAATTTTCAAAACTAGTTCAGAAATTTTGTTACCTGGTTCTGTGTTCTCTAGACATTATTACATACTAAGATCACCTGGAGGAGTGCTTGTTTCGATGCAAATGTCTGGTGCCTGGATCCTGCCCCAAGATATTTGGTTTAGTGAGGACCAGAAACCTACTTAAACTGACTCTCCAGGAAATTCTGAGGAAGTGGACCCAGGTCTTTTAGATTTTCATCTAGTATATTAAACTTCAAGATCTAAGATGCCACCAATCATAAGATACTTCTTTCAGTACTTTTAAGAAAGAAGAAGTAATAATGTTAATTATACAATCTCATTGATTGTAAAATGAATCTTCATTTTAGAGACTTTAAAATGTATTCATCTTGGAATTAGAATATCATGTCACTTATCTCTACCAAGCTTTTTACATAGCCTGGATAGCAGTTGATTCAAAATTAAAAGCTCTAATAAATCTCTGATTCAACCAACAAAGCATTTTATTTGTACCTTATACTCTGTGCCAAGGGTTTTGATAGGCATCTGTTCCTGTTGTCTTTTGCTTCATTAAAAAACACCCCAAAATTCAGGATGTCTAAACAATAACTTATTATTATTTTACTTGGTTCTGTGACTTGCTTGGGCTCAGATGGACAATTCTTACTTGGAATATCTCATGCAGTTATAGTCAAATGCCGGCTGGAACTGCGGTCAAAATAATGCTCAACTGAGCTGGACTTCCAAGTTTGCTCATTCACCAAACTGGCAGTTGATGCTAGTATTGGCTTAAAACTCAGCTGAGGATTTCCACTGGAGTAATTTCACTGGCATCTTCATGGGGCTTGGGCTTCATTGCATGGGTCTAATTTTCTACGAGGAAGCATTCCATCAGTGAGTGTTCCAAGAGGCTCAGTCTGAAGCTGAAGACTTCTCTTGACCCAGCCTCTGGTCATGATGACCATAGTATCACCTCCTCTGCATTCTGTCCATCAAGAGTGAGTCACAGTCAGCTTACAGTCAAAGAGAGAAGACTACATAAGGGCATGACCACCAGGAAGCAAGGATCACTGGGGTACCATCTTTGGAGAGTAGCAACAGAATCTTTATATATTATCTAATGTAATCTTCATTACAAATTCTAGAAGATAATGTTAGCCAAATAAAGCTGTTTTTTTAATAACTCACAGAAATGGATACATTTCAAGAACAGCAAGACCTTTATGTAGTCTGTTGGCTTAATCACTGATGAATTAGTTCTTTAAAAGGTTGCTGTTTCTATAGTGACTTGTTTGAAGCCAACATTTACTTTTTTTTCCAATTGTTTTATTAAGGTCATAATGGTTTATAACATTGTATAATTTCAGGTGTACATTATTATTTATCAGTTTTTGTATAGACTGCATTGTACTCACCACCAATAGTCTAATTTTTATATGTCACCATATATATGTGCCATTTTACCTCTTTTGCCATACAATCCAGCTTTTCCACTACTGAGTATTTATCCAAAGAACTTGAAATCAATACTTCAAAGAGACTTATGCACCCCTATGTTCATCACAGCATTATTCACAATAGCCAAGACATGGGAGCAAGCCAAGTGCCATCAACTGATGAATGGAAAAAGAAGATGTGGTATATATATACAATGGAATACTACTCAGCCATAAAAAAGACAAAAACCATCCCATTTGCAACAACATGGGTGGACCTTGAGGGTATTGTGTTAAGCAAAATAAGCCAGACAAAGAAAGACAAACACCACATTATTTCACTCATATGTGGAAGATAAACAAACACGTGGATAAAGAGAACAGATTAGTGGTTATCAGAGGGGAAGAGGGTTGGAGAGTGGGCAAAAGGGGTAAAGAGGAACATTTGCTTTTCTGCCCATTTGGTCAGTGAAACATCTGGAATGCACAAGAGTCATTCTGGGCCCCCCATACTTCCTCCAAACTCATGCCACACATTCCTACTTTTTCCCTACTGCTCTCTCCCCTACCTTCCTCCCAATGCAGCTTTGACTAATGAGGAATAAAACCAAGGGTCATCTTAAAATTAAATTAGCAACCTTGATTAGGAAATAATAAAACATACCTAACCAGCATACTAACCAATTATTGCTGAGCTACCATGTGCCAATAATGTGCTAAATGCTTTATGCTTCCTTTCTAATTGAATTTCCAGAAAAACCAATGAGGTAGGTGTTATTATTTATTATTATCCTAATTTTCATAAGGAAATTAGGTTAAGAGATTCAAGGAACTCTCCAAAAACTAGAAATGTGTTAGAGAATTGTATCTGTTGTTATCTATGCAGAAACTTATCTGTATACTTGAGTTTTGGCTCAGTTGATGCTGAACAATTATTTCTCCCAGTAATTACTCAATACTTTCAGTTGCTTCCTAAGGTAGTTCTTGATTTATGATAATAAATTGTTATTGTCAGATCAGAGGAGGAGACTTGTCTTCATATTGCAGCAGTGGCAGAGAAAATCTATGCAGCTCCTCTCAATGCCATGTCAGATTGTCTAAATAATCTTAAAAGAGGAGGTAGAATTTAGCTTTGTTTCGTGTTGCTTAAGTACAGATTTTGATATACTAATATTCCATTCTTACCCACTCTGACACTTGTAGTAATATAATGTTACAATCTTAGAAGCAATATTACATGTCAATATAATGGGATCTATGGTGAAATCTGAGAGCTTATTCCAAAGGTAATACTATCTAGAAAATCAAAAACTAATCAGTAAATTAATACCACAAGTTTTTACACTAGTTTTTTCTGATTTTTTCCTACATTTGCTTATTTCTCTTGGCAGTTTTTCCAGCTTTTTCAGGTGTAAGAAAAGTGATGTTGAGTTCAGATGGAATGTCCTGCAGAGAGTTGGGTGCATGATTTTAGGACAAGAAAGAGTTGGCCTTTTTCAGCAGTTTGCTGGAGATGAGCTCAGTTCTTCTCTGGACAGTGTTATTTTGTTTCCCATCTAAGCTGAATCTCTTTACACATTGATCGATACAGGTCAAGCATGTGATCAAGCCAATGCTCTCTCTCTTTGTGACAACCCATAAGTTCTTATCACATCCCCATTGTTTAGGTCCTAAGGGAAAAAATATCCAGACCCAATCTAGAAAGTAACTGCCTGAGATTTGCAGCTGACTTAGAAGCGTGAGATGTTTGCCTCTGTGTCCTCATTCAGTAAATTCTACTTCTAGATGCAGCCCTGATGTGTGAACAGCTATCACCTCTGTCGTCAGATGGTCTTGCTGTCTAGGGCAAATACAGACAATTAAGCAATCAAATTATAGGATGGTAAGTAACAGGTGATATGGAACGTTGAAAGGACTAGGGGAATACAAAGCCGGGGTACCTCCTCCAGCATTTGAGGTCTAGAGAAACCTTCCCAGAGGAAGTTACTTCTAAAGCACAAACCTGCAGAAAATTAAGAATTTATCCAGGTGAAAGGATTAGCAGGGAGGGAGAGTATCCTAGCCAGAGGGAGCGGTTTATGCAAAGACACGCCTGTGAGTGAGGGAGGGTGTGGTGGACCCCAAGAACTGAGAGATGGTCAGCCTGGCTGTCCAATGCAAAGTGTGGGATGAAGGTGGGAGTTAGCCTGGTGATATTAGCAACAGCCACATCATGCCGTTATGCTAAATATTTTGAACTTTATCGTAAAGGCAAGGAGTGCCCATGAAGCTCTTTTTAAGAGAAGGAAGAACAAAAGAATCTTTGTAATTAATAAATAAATGAGTCCCTCAAACCATAACTTGGAGAGCAGAATGGTAGATGGGGTGGGGGGAGATAATGACTGAAGGCAAAGTGACCTGGGAAAATGCTTTCTGACCATTTACCTGAAGACTCAAGTGAGTGCTTATGGAATAGAGTTATTCCTTCATTTGTCAATTTAACAGAAATTTATCACACACCTACTCTCTGTCAAGTTCTTTTTTTTTTTTTTAAGATTTTATTTTTTTCCTTTTTCTCCCCAAAGCACCCCCGGTACATAGTTGTATATTTTTTGTTGTGGGTCCTTCTTGTTGTGGCATGTGGGATGCTGCCTCAGCGTGGTTTGACGAGCAGTGCCATGTCCGCGCCCGGGATTCGAACGAACGAAACACTGGGCCGCCTGCAGCAGAGCGCGAGAACTTAACCACTCGGCCACGGGGCCAGCCCCAAGTTCTTTTTAAGTCATTAGGAGATATAGCAGTGGACAAACCATACAACATCTTTGCCATTATGGAGATTATATACATAAATTAATATATATCTGGTATTATTAGTGCTATCAGAAAAATAAAACATGATAAAGAGTTGGAGAATGTGGGGACGAAGGCATTTCTATTTTATATAGGGTGATGAGTAAATGTACACATCCTATCTGTCTCTTTTCTCTGGATGCTTCTTGTCTAAGAAAAAAGAATTGTAGTGTTTAGCCATTCATTTGATACCGGTGTAGCGCCTCTGTGTATTGGGCACTCTGCGAGGCTCTGCCTCACGGCAGGGTGAGTGGTAGAAAAGACCGATCAAGCAGTACTTTGTAGACATGTTAACGGTTAAAGGTTTGAATGCTTTTCCTATGGACAATGAAAGCCGTTGTAGGGTTTGAATTAAGAATTCCTTGTGATCAGATTTGTACTTTTAAAAGAGCATTCTAGCTGCAGGGAGAAGAATGAATTGATTAACAGGTCTGGAATGGGTTCTCTTCAACTGAAGGGGAAAGAATAGGTTTGCCTCGCTTAGCCATGAGTAGCGATGGTTCAATTTCTTTCCACTCAAGGATAAGTAATAATTTTCTACTACGAATGAGGTTTTTCTTCTCCCAAGTAGAAAAAAATTTCTTGAGCTAAAATAGAATCTTATATTTTTTAAATGTATCACTCAATCCTTTGAATTTCTGACATTTGTTTTCAGACTCATAAACAAATTTCTTATGAGGACACTTGTTCCTCTTGAGTGCTGAACTGACTTTTTTATGAAGGCTAAGATGTGAATGTGCAACAGGTAATCTTAACAAAGAAATCCTAATGTATCCTTATCTTCTGATTGGGGAACTTTTGTCTCTAAGGAAGAGTAATATTGTCATTATCTATGACTCTTGATTAGCAGAAAGCACTCGTTTTATTTCAAAAGCACACCAGACACAACTTTGTTTCCACAGCTAAATGCCTTTCTTATTAACATTTTATACAAGTGGAGTATTAAAATATTTCTTTGTATAACATTATGTAAGGAAGCATCTTAACACCACTTTGGCCATATTAAAAATGCCTTCTGTGCCATGTTGCTCAGATGGCATGTTTATGAATAGGTTTTCAAAGCCCCATATGCACAAATATGAAATATGAAGTCTTCCTCCGAATATTAAGAATACAACTCATTCTACATTTGCTAGTTTATCATGCTAACATTTATCTGCATCTCCATATCCCAAGATTTGCAAATGAGATAATTCTGTTGCAGTATGCCGCCAAGTATAAACAGCTGGCTCTCTTTGGCAAGCAGAATATCATCTGAACATTTAATGCAGCCCTTCTTCTAGGATGCCTTTTATCATCAGAATTTAGGGAGGGACAGTTGGTTGGCATGTTTCAAATGTACTAATCTCTAAAGTCTTATAGCCCATGGATTCTCTTGATAACTGTAATAATAAAAGACACGGCAAAAACAAAATATATATTAAGCATTTTGAATGAAACCTTGTGAACCTATAAGAGGGACATTTCAGGGAAACACTCTGAAATTCTGAGAAGATAATTTAATATAGAGATACTATCTTAAATTATTTCTAAATGGAATGAAATTCAGTTAGTGGAGTTTTGAGCAGCCACAGTGTATCCAAATACGCAGTCAGAGAGAGAAAGAGTGTCCTTATTGACATGATGTAAAACATAAATAAAATAACCAAATATTTCCCTCTGGATCACAGCAATCCATATGTGGAGCATGTTTTTGTCATTCTTCCACAAGTGGAAATAACATTCATTGACTTACATTCATAACGTTACAGGTAACAACACAACAGAAAAGAAATCAGGACTACTTTGGGAAAGAAATTGTGTGAACAAGTGTAAGAACAAAAAGAGAAGTCAGTATTGACTACCCCTCACTGTATCCTGGGGATGGTATGTAACACTCGGCTTCAGCTTTGCTTGTATCTTTGTTCTTCCAAAGTCTAGGCTAGTGCTGACCAATAAATTTTTGTAATGATGAAAATGATGTATATCTGTGTTATCCAATATGGTGGCCATTAGCCATCTGTGACTATTGAGCTCTTGAAATGTGGCTACTCCAACTAAGGAAATGCATTTTAAATTTTCTTTAATTTAAATTAATGGAAATAAATTTAAATAGAAACATGTGGCCATTGGCTATCACATTGGACACATATGTCGAGGCCATGAGAAGGACTTTTCTCTATGTAACTATAGGACAAAGACAGTAATTGAGAGCTAGCCCTACAGCCACTCCAGTGCATACTTCACGGTAAGGCTGAGATGTGCACAAAGCAGTAGTTCCAGACTCCATTGCCTGTTATCTCAGGATGAGTGACAAACTCTTGAAAGACTCCAGAGAACTGCTAGTCATTCTAAAAGCTCATTCAGAATGGTGACAGTTTAGATGAAGGGAACAGTTTAGCTACCCGACTGAGCAATAATCATTATCTTAACAGAAAATTAAATATTTCACAAGGACGATATGGTTAGAGAAAAGAAACTTGCTGTTCATGTTATAGGTATTATTTTATGATGTTTTAAAATGTTTGTTTTTACAACGATGGTTATGAATTATTTATCATACTGCAAAGACACTAATAGCTTTGAGCCTCCTATATTTAGTTAACCCTAAAGAATAAACCTATATGGCAAGTAATTTTTATTTATTATTTTAATAGTTCTTTCCACTTCAAAGTAACTTAAATGGAAATTACCTATCTGAAACGTATATTAAGAAAACAGAACAAATCAAGAAACAACAAAAACAAAAACTGCTACAAAAAGATTAGATTCTCTTATAAATCGTAATTGCTGAAATATACTTGAGATATTTATCAGTAATGAAACTAACAAGATAAAAGCTAATATTCACTGGGTGTGTACTATATGCCTGACACTGTAAGTGGCTTATGTGGATTATGTCCTCTAATAAATCCACAAAATAGATGTTATAATTATTTTCATTTTGCAAATGAGGATGCTGGGACCTAGAGACATGAAGTAATGCACCTAAATTCACATAGCAAGTAAGTGGTGAGACCAGAATCTGGATCTAAGGTTTGCACAAATCCATTTTTAACCCAACTAAATGAAAATTTCAGAAGATCTAAAATGATTTCATTTGGTGTCATAGATTGATGCAATTAAAATATTCTGTAGACAAAGAATGACTTTTCCCAAGAAAACAAATTGACCACAGAAAATCTGAATTCAAATAAATATACATTTACACATCTTATTAGGTATCAATGTTAAGATAAGTAATACGATTTTTTGCATATATAATTTGAGCATAACACACCAAATCTGTGACAATGAAATCAGTTCTATTACTGTAATTATGATACTAGAAAATCTGAAGAGTACAAGAGAGTGTTTGGGCTGCCACTGTCAGTTAAGGCTCTGATTTGCCTCAGAGAGCTGGAGGGCACTGTGTGTCCACTTGCCAACTTGGCCAGGTGCATGACTACATCTCTGAAATCAATGTAGAACTACTTCCAGAGGAATTGAAAAAACGTTTCCTCTATTCCTTTTGACAAGAAGTCATTACCAGTAGCCTTTAGGGGAGAGTTGCGGAAGCTTCATGAAAAGTACAAGGTTATTATTTACTTTCGATACTCCAAGTCTAGGTCTGAAGGAACAGATAATAAGACCTTGTGCTCGTGAAAAGTAAGTCTCATTGTGACTCTCAACCAATTTTGAAAATACAGAACTGAGCTCAGAACATGGGTTTTATTGTAGACATTCTCGTTTTTCATCTATATGGCGTTTTTATTCTGCTGGTAACATTGGCCTTGGTGTAATTCATGTATAATAATATCACTGTAATATCTTCTTTTTTACTTTAATACCATTCTAGTGAGGGCTCACTGCTGGTTATTTCCTGATTAGAAGATAACATTAGAAGAGTTTTTGCGTTATATATTTGAAACAAGGTTAAGGAGAAGAATGTAGAATCAACTTTTTTTCTCCACCTGTGAAGGTTATTTAGACAACACATTTTTTTATAACTTTTCTTTCTGACAAAGGGAGGCAAATGACTCTGTGTTATTGGTATATCGAAAATTCTCTAGATTTTCATTCAGTTTACATGGATTCTGGTTTTAGTCCTCAGTTTGGGTCTGCTACCTGCTAGCTAAATCATTTTGGGTAAATTACTTAATACCTCGAGTGTCTGTTCACCTCTCCGTAAACAGGAATATTAAGCTATCTTTGCTGTAAAGATCTAATGAAACACTAAATTTGAAAGTAAACTGTAAAAACAGAGATATGTGAAATAATATTATTTTTATGACAGTGATATGAGAGTAGTGTTTACATTTCATAAAGATACACTTACATTTAGCGTTCTTGCTTCAAAAATTAATTTTTTTAGTCCTTCTCACCATTGAGCATGTGAACATGCCTGTGTATCTAACTTCTTCAATTCTGATAACATTTATTCCAGATATTGAGAGGGGGATAAGTTATTTAACATCATGATTTATTTTAACAAAGGACCACAAAATTAAATTTAAAAAAAAATTCAATCTAAAATCTGTTTTATGTAGATTATTATACAAAAGTACAATTTTGGTGGTTAAAAGATGTTGTTAGTGATTTTATCCATAATCTTTATCTAAAGGATTAGCAAGGGAGAAGATTACTAATATCTGTAGGTTTACATCAATATTTATTTTACTTCATATTGGTTGAATACTCATTTGAAATACAGGGACTAATCAGATCAATGTCATACATAAATATTTTCAAAGAACATCTTTAGCATTCAGAGAGGAAGTGTGGAGGTTTTCGAAAGGCTCTAAGGAAGCATGAAAAACTCCCATTTGCTTGTGTACCAACATCAATCACAAATCTGAAATGGCTTGACTTAGTGTGGGACATTATAGAAGACGTAGATGGTAGGTAGATGTGTGATGGTAAGTTCCACTCCTACCCCTTTCCTCCAAAAACTTAGAAATAGGGAAACTCAGGTTGCATAAGAACAGAGGCAGAATGGTTCTAATGTTAGAGAGGGTTGACTGAATGGATTAATCCAAGAGAGAAAAGAGCCAGAATAAATTCTAGAGGGGAGGCAGAGAGAGAGAGAGAGAGAGAGACAGAAACTGTAAGTAGTTACTGAGTCCTTCCATCCACTTGCGTATCCCTGTGGTAGAGTTAGAGGTACTAGCTCCCAGACTATGATGCAATTAGTCATCTGAATTACTCTCCTTATTTTAACTATTTTAAACTAACTCTCCTTATTTTGATTCCCTTCTTTTCAAGGCACACCCCCATGAGAAGACTGCCTGAAAGCCACAAGTACTGGTCTAGTAGTCGAGATCAACTGGTGACCTAACTGATGCCTTTTGTCACTCATGCGTATCATTTTGGGAGGCATCCTCAGCTGTGGGGCACTATAGAGATCTAGTTTCAGCAAAACTCAAGACCAACATCTGGACAGAGTAAAATTACCAAGCTACTGTCACTCTGTGAGGTCTCTTGGTGAGTAGTCATTTGACTTTTCTAGGACTTCTTTAACTTGTTCATATGCCTTTGAAAAACATGCACACATGTCATATACCATTTTCATACAAATCCAATGTGTGTGTGTGTTTGTGTAAGTGTGACAAGTGACACTTCGGACTGCTACGGCTTCCTTTCCATTCACATTTGTGCCACATTTCTTAAGGAAAAGTTTTAACACTTCTTGTGCTGTCTTCATTTTCCATTATGTAATTTTGGCTCTCTCTCTCTCTCTCCATAATATGGGTATGTTCTTATTATCCTTTCAATGCCCTCTACTCAACCAGAAAATTTGTACTGAATGAGCATTACTTCAATGCTAGCCTATCAATTATGTTCAAGGACTTTAGTATTGATGATCTGATTCAACCTGAATATGCATTTCAGCACAGGGTGAGAGGTTTGGGGGGCGGTGGAGGATAACATCTCTAAGGTATTCAAAATGTTCATGCATTTTTTTTTGTAGACGGACAGAGCATAAGTTACAGACTATTAGTTGGGTCTTTGGTTTGATAAATATTTTCTAGCACTTTTGGTTACTTTCTCAAATCACATCTTTTTTAGTTATTTACATTTTGATCAATTAATCACTGGATTATGCCTTACAAATACGTAGGTGGCACAATCTGAGGACAGACTGCTCTCTTGGAATTCCAGTGGAAACTTTGTAGTTAGTTTGGGATTTGCCTGGTATGTGTATATTTATGATGTAACCTGATTGTATGACATAAATTCAGCTATTATTTTTATATTTATAAAACTTAACTCTTTATTTTTAACCTATGAAACTTGGACATAATTTTATATCATGTACATAACTCTATGTTGGAATTTTAGTTTCCAGATAGCGCTTTCTTCACAGATTTTGCTCTTCTCGAGGACAGGAACCTCATCTTATTCATTATTGTATCCTTCACACTCAGCGTAGTACTTAGAAGATAATTCTACATATATTTACTGAATAAATTGATATTATTTCTACCACAGCTCCTTTTTGGTTCTCAAAATAAACCTGATTAATCTAGATCCATTCTTTAATTTAAAAATTGATAATATCTTCCAAATTCCCTTAATTCAATGAACAAAGGGCATCTTTGCTACTATGAAATTCCCACTTGACTGGCCAAGACACATGTAAAATTCAGGATGGGGCATTGGTGAAGACTATGATAGAGTGTGAGTAGAGTACAGTGGGTAAACAAAGGAGAGGTTGCCTAGCTCTTGTCAGGGAAGGAAGCAATAGACAGGAAAACTTCCAAATAGGAGGTGATGCTGGAGCTTGGATTTGAAAACTGACATGTTTGTCTATTGAGCAAGGTGGTGATCATTGTGAGAAGGGTAAGTACAATGTTTAGAACATAGATTGTCAATAACGATGTGGTGACTGGTAAAAAATGATCCTCTATGTGTAGGGAACAGCATGAGGAAAAGCAGGTTGGTGCTTCCAAGCACTGTGATTGCTGTTCTGATTGGAGCACAGGGCATGAGGTCAGTCTCAGAAGAGACAAAGTACTGAATGGAAGGCGTGGACCAGATCTTGAAGGGCCTTGCATTTCATGGAAAACAAAATTCATTTTGTCACTCTGGCTGAAAATTCTCCATGTCGTCTTTAATCTTTCCTTTTACATCTTTTATCTTCTACTTATTTAATAAACCCTATTTTAACATGCTTTGTAATGTTTCCTTTTTCTACTTTATTTTTCTTATCACTATTACTACTTTCCTGCTCATGCATTCATTTTCTCACTCAACCACCACTTTTTAGTGCTTTTTATCTGCCAAGTGCTATGTGAGGCTGCAGGGAAACAGTGGTGAAGAAAACAGACAAAATGGCTGCTTCCATTAAGCTTATACTCCAGCGAGGAAGAAAACTAATAGACAATTTACCTTAAAATGTCAAGAAGTGATAAGACCTATGAATAAAAGCAAAATGTGGCAATGGGATGCCACGTCATGGAGGATGCCTCGCTAGACAGGGTGGTCAGGCAGTCTTTGCTGAGAAGCTGACATTTCAGCGAAGACTTGGATGAATTCATGAACCAGCCCTGACAGGGGTGGAGAAAAGGAGCTCCAGAAAGAGAGGATGACTCGAGCTAAGGCACTCTGGTGGGGATGAATGTGGCTTATTGAAGAAACTGAGCATCTCTTATGATTATTTACAATCAAATACATTCCTTATTTGGTAATAATCATAGCGATTCTGCTTCCTTATTCAAACCCTGACAGTGACAGAGCAGTCTGTGTTCTTGTTTGTCACCCTCACATTGGCATGAAAAACCTGAATTTTTCATTAGATATCTTTCTAACACTTATTTAAAATATACACTGAGCATCTTAAGAAATGTGAGACTAATAGTTTGGAAAAAATATCAATACCTTATTTAGCTCTACCATTTACATAATTCAATTAATCAACATTTCTCATAGAGTATGCTGTATTATTGTCATGACTGAAAAGCATTTCTTCAGCTTGAATATATTTGAAACATTGTTAGCCATTGTCAGCGTCATGTTGTGCAATATGGAATACAGCAGATTACATTTCTGAGGCATCTCTAGAAATGAAATATTTTTACCTACATTATAATAAAGCTCATTCTTTATTAGGAGCATTAAATACAGCTTTATAAAAACATCTTAGCCTTTAAAAGGATATCTCTCTGTTATCTTTAGAATTGTTCTTTGATTCATTTTGAAAAGACATACTATTTCACCCATGTGTTGTTTTTCCACTTTGGAATATAATCATATTTCTATGAACACAGCCATATTTTTGGACAAGCAGCTGTAAATATTTTTGAAATTCATTTTTGAGAATGGCATTTGTCATAGTTAGGACTAGTTCCTTCTTAAGATTCAGCAACCTGTCTTGCAAATGATACAGTATTTTTTAAGAGCTTTACTTTATCAAACCTTGTTAAAATGTAAATAAAATAAATAAAGTGAAATTTGGATCCATGGTGTGCCTCTCCCAGCTTTTCTTCCTTGACACGGAGCTAATAAGAACTGCATCTAACCAGTTGATCTTTATAACATTGCAGAAACTGACAGTTATTCTCCAGTGCCATTTGCCACTGTTCTATCTTATTTTAATTCCAGAGTTTATGGACAATACCAATACCTATGGATTACATGTTAAAAGGGATTTATGAATTATGGATGAACTGGGACAGTTATTGGTATTTAAAGACATAATATTTCATGTTGCATATTAATAGGAATGAAAGACTGGAAGAATACAGTTACCAAAAAAAAATTCAAAGCAAGATAACTTTTTAAGTTATGGGATATAAGATTAAATGTTGAAAGAAATTAAAGTTAAATCGTTTAGTGACAATTTCTATAACAAGAAATTCTAGAGGTAAGGACTTACCATCAAAGGCTTTTTATTCTTATTCATTTAGGACAAATCTAATCTGGACATTAAATAAAAAGATAGTTTAAAAATTTGTCCTATATTTCAACAGTGTCTATTGTCTCGTTGTTTGGTTTTATATGATTACTAAAAGGAAGATT
Organism: Equus przewalskii; assembly: GCF_037783145.1. Lineage (NCBI taxonomy): Eukaryota > Metazoa > Chordata > Mammalia > Perissodactyla > Equidae > Equus > Equus przewalskii. Next base: position 99,526,975 of record NC_091832.1, on the reverse strand, counting down.
GCATGACCATATGAAGTGTAGTAAAGCATAATTTAAAGTTTTAATTTTAAAGGTTGGAGTCGCTCATAAGAAACTAGGAAAATATTTTTATTCAACACTTGTGAGATGACATCACAAATGACGCTTTTACTGTCTATGCTACTTAAGTTGGTGCACAGTGAAGGGAGCTGGACCTCTGCCTCTCAGGATTAGGGTCCTACTTCCCAAATTCACATAATCCAAAAGAAGAATTTATTCATCCGCTTACACTGTAGGGAACTGGCTCAAGCTCATCAACCCACACAAAACTAATAAACCAAAATATTAATATCCAGTCATGGATTACTGGGTAATGAGAAATAAGAGAGAAATACCAAGAAAACTAGAACACATGTGTTGACTGAAAAGCACACTGTATTCCCAGTAGGAACGTCATTTATTATTTATTCATCAAATGTGTTTTGATGTCTGATTTATAGCAGACATTTTGCAAGACAGGGGGATGAAAAGTGAAATAGAGTGTAGTCTCCACCGACAAGGAGCTTATTGACTGCTTAGAAAGACAGCCGAGTGGAAACAACAATTAGAGCCGCGTGAAGGGAAGAGGATTCCTAGTCCAAAACTGGGTTCTGGAAAGGCTTCCCTGCGGGGGTGAAACAAGGGAAAATGGAAAAGAAGGAGAAGTTTGCTGGTTGATGAAAATAACGAGACTGTCCCAAACTCTCCGATTCCTGGCTCTTTGGGATGGCAGGGTATTAAATCAAGGAGAGAGTTCTGGGCATGAGGGCAGGTATTGCCACAGAGTGAGACTGCTCTGCCTGCTCACTCCAACCACAGACTTCTCTCTACATTGGATCCAGCCATCTTCATGCAACTGTGTTCTATTTTATAGTATATATTTAATTATTTTTTATAATTAAATATTAAATAATAATAAAATATATTTAATTATTCACTCATCCAACAAATTCTTTGAGCCTCTACTGTGCCAGGAACTATGCTAGGCACTGAACACTGATCATTGAACAAAACAAAATCACTAAGACCATCATAAAGCTTAGGATCTACCTAAAAACAACTCCTCCCTTGACCTATGTAGCCTGTTAGGTGCCTTCTGATTTCTCCATCAAACTTACTGATATTTCTACAACCAATTCTACTGCCTCTTCTCACTCTTTTCTCATCGACTCTAAATCTTTCCACTCCACTCCTCACTCACTCTTGATGATGTCATACCAGTCTACACGTGTCAAGTCCAGCAGTCACATCTCCATTCTCATGTTATTCAAACTCTCAGGCGAATTAGACACTCTTGCTCGCTCTGTCCTCTTTAATACTCTTTCTTCTTTTGGCTTCAAAGACTGATCTTCCTACTGCTTTCACCTCACCAGTTCATCCTTCATCTCCTGTACTCGTCCTATCTTGTCTGACTTCCAAATGTTGTAGTGCCCGAGGCTCAGTTCTGGATTCACCCTTTATCTTTTCTCCCACCCATCCTCCCTTTTTTTCTCTCTCCTCTTCTCTCCTCTCCTCTCCCCTCTCCTCCTCTCCTCTCCTCCTCTTCTCTTGTCTTCTGTTCACTTCTCTGCTCTGCTCTTCTCTTCTCTTCTTCTCTCCTCTATCTCTGAGAAAGGTGTTCTCCTCATTTTTGAAGCCATTGATTTAGGGATATAGAAAATAATTTAAGAAGGAGAATGTCAGGATTAGATTTACATTTTAAAAAGATTATCTAGCAACCCCCCAAATGGTCTTCTTAGTGTATATTTGTGATTAGACAGATTAAAGATAGTTGACTGGTCTTAATCATGAAAATAGAGATATAATGTCCAAGTGCCTGGATATAATCTTACCAATTGCTCTGGGAACCCTTCTCACTGGAATATGTGCAAAGCAAAGTGACAAATTATTTTGCTTGGGTTCCTTTCCTCTATACTTTGTACACTATATGTTAAAAGGAGACTACAATTAATAACTTGATAGCTTAACTTGGTCTACCTGTATTCCACTCATGATGTAGATGTCTCTGAGGCATCTTGGTGTCTGTGAAGTGGGCATAAAAATGTCATAGTCCTATTACTTTACAAACATTTTTTATTGAGTGATGACTTATAATAATGCTAACCTGATTTTAAAGTATTATTTTATTTTCTTTTGTTGTTGTTGTTAGTGCCTTTGAGTTGATTTGACTCCTAGCAACCCTGTGTACAGCAGAGCGGAACCCTGCCCTATCTTTTTGCACCATCTTCTCACCTTCCAATGCTGTATCAAGCAGTGCTTTCCTGCTGTTCATAAGGTTTTCATGGCTAGTTTTTTCAGAAGTAGATGGCCACATCCCTTTCCTAATCTATCTGAGTCTGTAAGCTGCGCTGAAACCTGTCTACCATGAGTGGCTCCACGGGTATATTAGATACTGGTGGTATAGCATTTAGCATCACAGCAATGAGCAGCCGCCACAGCATGATAACCGACAGATGGCTGGTGTGGTTTCCTGACTGGGAAACAAACCTGGGTTGTCACAGTGAGCGTATGGAAGCTTAACCACTAGACAACCAGGACTGGCTTATTTTTATTATTATTTTGTTATTATTTTCTAGTCCTCTTAATAGGTCTTGAGAATATTTTGGAAATGCACATCATCCTGTGCATAACTAATTATCTAAAATTACTGTTCTTATAGCATGACATTGATTTTAAGTCCTTCACGCCAATGTCAGTGCATCAATTCAGGGTATGTGGCAGATTTTTCTGGGTTTCGATACAGAAATCTCCTATAAATAGTGTCATCTTTATTATAAGATGGAGTAAAAATTATAACAAATAATTTCTAAACACTGATTACCCTGTTCTAAGTGTTTTACTGTATAAATTTAGATAACTCTCATGAGAAATCCACAGAGAAGTTAAACAACTTGATTATGTCATAGAGCTAGCAAGGCCCATCAGTTTGTTTTCTTAATTATCAAGCTACACTAGAAAGGTAGACTTATACCATTAGAACAGTTCTGAATCTGTGACTTTAGGATTGAACATACTCTGTGGTCTTCTTTTATTGGTATCATGACTGATAAGACTAAACATGTTTTTGATGCAGATAGGCCTAAGTGATGGGAGAGAAAACTCTGTGTAGGAGTTTATCCCTTACCCCGTACTTATCTGAAATCCTTTACAGCTCATCGTACTCAGTTATTTCCAGGTCCGTGCCCAACTGTTACAGCTTGGGCAATAGACAAGGATAAGTAGTGTTGTATTTAGCTATACAATTATATAGGATAAAATATAAGCAGCTTTGGGTGAATCTGATCAATAATTATAGCTTAAATTGGATATTTTAGCCCCTCCTAAATAAAGGCACATCAATGAAAATTTTATTCATGAAATATTTGAATAATAATTTCAGCTCTACTATTTAAAATGTCTTTATGCAAAGAGACATAAAAGGAGCATTGAAAGTAGAAATAATTAACTTGAGTCAATTACTCGGCTATCTCCAGTAAGGGCAATATATAGTCAAAACAATAAATTAGCTAACTACAGCTTTGCCTATGTGACATTATCACATCTACCCTTTGGGAATTAATTTAATTTTTTTCCCTTGCTTTTGCAGATGCCCCAATTTTCTTCCCCAACAAGACTCTAAAAATCCTTCTCTTGGCTCTCCAACCTCTCTGGTTCTGTTCCAGTGTGTCTTGATCTATTCGCCCCGTCTTATATTCTCCATTTGGGTTTTCTATTATAATTTGATAGAACACGTCTTAAAATCTGTTATTGGTCATGCTTCCTTATTGACCTGTTTTGCTGTAGAGCTCACGTTTATTTTGCTAGTCATAATAATGAGGTAACTCAGCAGTGTGCAGGAAAGAAAATAGTTTTATGTTGTAGCTCAGATGTAAATCTTTGGAGCTATACTTTAAAACTGATCTGTAATGTTGGCTGTTGCTGCTGGTTTGTGGTGGGGGAGGGAGGAGGGTGTATGGATGGAGAGATAAGTGGAAGGATCAAAGAATGGGAATAAAGGAAAGTAAAGAAGAGGAGAGCAAAAGGCTATGGTGAGAGGAGGATTTTGTTTGTTTTTTTATATAAAGAGAGAAAGTTTACGAGGTAAGACTAGTGGCAGGATGACTGAGACAAAACCTCAGCCTCAGTGAGAGAGGACTTTGGAGCTTCAGCTCATCTGAATTCTCCTACAAGGTGAGGTGAAAATGAGCAAGGCAAGTTTTCCTATCAGAGAGACAGAAAGACTGAGGAATGAAGAGGAGCAGGGTCAAATGTTGCAACCAGACTTTTCAGGTGGAGTGGAACACTAAACTCTTCAGTGGGAAGGGGATGGTGAGGGAGTGGAACAGGCAAGAGTTAAAAAAGAAATGATGGGGCCGGACTGGTGGCTAGCGTTTAAGTTCGAATGCTCTGCCTCAGTGGCCCAGAATTCGCTGGTTCAGATCCCAGGTGCGGACCTATGCACCACTCATAAAGCAGTGCTGTGGCAGGCTTCCCATATATAAAGTAGAGGAAGATGGGCACAGATGTTTCCTCAGGGCCAGTCTTCCTCAGCGAAAGAGGAGGATTGGTGGCAGATGTTATCTCAGGGCTAATCTTCCTCAAAAAAAAAAGAATAAATAAATAATAAAAAAATGAAAAAGAAATGATGGTCAAGGAAAGAAACTCCATCCAATATTGGTTGCTCTGAAATATTATAACTTTTCCTTGTAGTATTCTATTGCTTTTTGAACACAGGATAAATTACACATAAAAAACTAAGAAAAGAAACCTACAGAATATCTATATTTAGTAGTGAGACAGATTCAAGAAAAACTACAGAATGTAGCCATAAATACAGAATAACACACAAGTGGCCAAAGAAACTGTCAGGGAAAGCAGGAAACAGGCAAGAACACAACTCACATTGATGGATCGCTTATGTGCATTCAGCATTGTGTATAGTGGTATTATTGATTTGGTTTTATTTTATCCTGAGAATATCTCTGTGAAGTTCTTTGTTATTATCCTAGTTTTTAGATATGTCAATAAGTTGTTTATGATCATATTACTTTTAAACAGATAGAAATGGAATTCTTACTCTAGTCTGGCTGATTTCAAAGCTCACGTTCTTTCTATCTACTACTCCTTGTGGCATTCTTGTTAAAATCAGAGCACTGTGCTTACCCCGAGAACAATTCCACTTGTTGAGGTTAATATTCCCCAAGCTGTTTACATCATATACTACCATAGGTTGAAATAATTTTGAGCCTTCACTTCCATTGTATTTATCATCTCTTTTGTAAAGTGTGTACGTGTACAATTCTATAAAAATAGAATGTACATTATGAAACATACACAAAACTTAAAATAGATGAATTGAAAATAAATGTAATTAGAAGTGCTAATATTTCCTGCTTATATCCCAAATGGTTGCCTCATTCAGCCCCCAGAGGAAGCAGACCCTACTCTGGTGAGCACTGTTCTGTGTCACCAATACCACCGCCTATAAAGCATGCATTTGAGTTCTATAAATTTAGCAAAACTTCAGTATTTAAGTCTCTTCCGCAGGTTACAGTAAAGCTGAATCCATTATGGAGAGCAGCATATCTTCTGGCTTGGTGTAACACACAATTAACTAGGGGGCATGGCTTCCTGACCTAATGCCTATCGAGAGGAGAGTCCACTTGTGGCATGTTATTGTCCAAGAAGTTTTAGTAGAGCTGTATGGACTACTGAAGTGGGGTTTAATGAAAGATATGATGCAGAGGGTATTTGCTATTCCTGAATTTTTGAAAGACTCTAACTGCTCATTTTATGATGGTTCTTTCTTCTTCCTTTATCCCACAATGATTATTTGTTTCAGGTAATGTATTCCTACCTAGAGTAGTTAATTGACTCCTTCCCCTCTCTCGTTTCTTTTTTTTTCAATTTTTTGGGGAGGGGTGAAAGGTGAAATCAAGTCCAACAGGCCAGTGGCCCAGACATGTGACATGCAGAGACTGTGGCTGTAATTACAGAGTCACTGTGTGGAGCCTTACGGGAGGCTGTCCTCACTGTGAAGCCTTCTGTTTTGTCAATACTTTTACATCAATACTTGGCAGCCAGCTCTGCTGCTTTAGGGTTTCAGCATATAAAACAGACAAAGTCACTAATATCAAATTGGAGCTACTTTGCATTTGCAGTTGACAAATCCTATTTTAGAAATATGCATGAGCCTGAGGATTAGATCAAGCTTTTAACATTTACATTTTTTTCCAGTGGGAAGTCTCTGATCCTCTCCTAATTTACCTGTTGTTGATTTCCTGAATCTTTTTAAATCCCTTGCAACTGAGGATGCTCTCTCCATCAGAGAAGCAATTAACCAAATCCCTGACTAGAGTGTATGTGGCATCTGTTATAAAAGTATAAAAGGTTAACTTAAATCCCAGCACACAAAGGAGATGTCAGACCAGAACAAATCAGCGTGGAGAATTACCTGGAAGGGATAGGAGGTTAAGGTGGAGCCTATGTACAGTTAAGAGGATGTTTATGACTACTGGAATTTGTTTTTTAGACCACAAAGACTGGAAGGTTAGACATGACGTCTATTATGAATCAACATAATTCATATTCTGCAGCTTTTACCTGACAAAAGAAAATGTACTGTATTTTTCCCTATGCAGCTCCAGATCCAAACAAAGAGTCGCAGAGGTGTCAACTTTCATCTCACACAAGTGCTTAGGGATTTTTTTTTAAAGAAAAAGAGAACAATTTTTAAAAATATCATGCATTGCCTGAGTTAGATAGATTAGTAAGCAGATACAAAGAACTAGTTTGTCTTTATATATAAACAGGCCTCCTTCAACCAATTATTGTAGGATGGAATAATGAAATTCGCTAAAATATTATAAATATAAAACTAATAATTATGAATTAAATAGCCTGGAGTATTATAATTTTAGGTGGAATTATGTAGTGGGTTAAAGATAACCGTAAATTCTTTGACACTCCTCCCATTGAGGGGGGTTTAGGTCCCCTCCATTGAACCTCCGAGGGCTCTGTGAGTGCCTTCTTAGTAAAACATGGAGGAAGAGATGTTGTGCCAATTTCTGGACCAAGACCCTAAAGAGACTGGTAGCTTCCACTTCCTATCTTTTAGGATCCTTGCTGTTAGAGCCCTAAGCTACTGTGTAAGTCCAAGTAACCTTTTGAAAAGACTGCATGGTAGAGAGGCCCTGGGATTACATAGAACAATAGAGAGGCCCAGTTGAATTCAGCCTTGCTGAGTGAGGTAAGAAAGACACAGAAAGACAAATACCACATGATTTCACTTATATGTGGAATCTAAAAAAAAAAAAACCAAACGAACAAACAAACAAAGCTGAAACGGACTCATCGATACAGAGAGCTAACTGGTGGTCGCCAAAGGAGAGAGGAGTGGGGGGATGGGTGAAATAGGTAAAGAGGATTAAGATGTATAAATTCCTAGTTATAAAATAAATAAGTCACGGGGATGTAATATGCAGCATAGAGAATATAGTATTAATATTGTAATAACTTTGTATGGTGGCAGGTGGGTACTAGACTTGTCAAGGTGAACATTTTGTAATGTACATAAATGTTGAATCACTATGTTGTACACCTGAAACTAACATAATATTGTATGTCAACTATACTTAAAAAAAAGTTACCTCCACAAAAAACCCAAAAAGATTTATTAATTGACTTTGTTAATCCTGAAATGATATTCCTAAATTCATCCCCAGCAGGCACAGAGAAACGGCAGAGGTAGTTTCCATTTTTATCATTTTCCTAACCCAAATATCTCTATGAATAAAGGCACAAAGGGGAAAGGACATTTTTCAGATACTGCAAGGTTTCAGGATTGGTTTAAGAAGTCGGACTCAAGTGAATCCCATATTTTATCTCATATTGAGCTTCCCTGATGATTTCAAGGATACCACAATCAAGAGGCTGGGATGAAGAAAAGCGGGCTCTGGGACTTTGACGGTGGTTGTCCAGGTCCTTTCTTCCTCATCTGACATGCATCTTTGGCCCAGAACAATAGAGGTGATCTCCCAGTGAGACACTGTGAGTTATTACCTCACATAACAGGAAGAGTATTTAAATTATGAACATTTCCATTTTATATCCTAGAGTGTTGTGTAGTTTACATGACATTCTCCAGGGAGTAAGGCCTCATAAATCCATAGATCTTGGGTTTATTTACTAAAAATAACTCTCAACCAGTAAACTTCTGCTAATGACTTTCTATACAAAGGGTCTGATCCTTCTAGAAAAGATCACTTGTCCATTTACCTAGAAGTACAGTTGACAAAAAGATTAAACAAGGTCACTTGCCTTTTTTTCCTTCTCTGAGAGAAAGGCAGTAACTCTGGTAGAGTGAGTGACTCGATCATAGGCCAGAAACTCTAACGCCTCTCTCTCTCTCTCCCTCTCTCTTACACACACACCCACCCTCTCTTCTCTCTATCATTCTTCCTCTTTCCTCCCTCACTTCAAGTACATGTGTATCTTACTTTATTTCCTATGACTTTCTTTAGTGTCCACTAGCTCACTCTTTACTCACAGCCACTCTGTTAAATATATAAGGCAGATATAACTGTTTATACTTTAAATATAAAAAGATATTTGTGATTTGAGGGATTTCATTATATTTTTGCAAACTGACAGCGATGTAACAGACAATCACTGAACACCTTCACTGTACCAGGCATTGCTCTGGATACTGGAAATTTAAAAAGGGCTGAAATTTCACTGGTATGTTCCAGTATTCCTGTTTACAATTGTTCAAATCTTACTAGGTTTGTGTGATGCTTTTCTCCCTTTCTCTTTTGCCAGTTGCTCTCTGGGCCTCTTCTCAGATCTACCTGTACAGTGATTTCTGGTTAAAATTTACTTTTATTTAGTGGGAGGAGGTCAATAAAATGAACCTAATGTCTGCTGGTCATTGTATTAACAACGTTCATTTTAATAATTACAAAGAGAGCTAATGCATGTTATAAAGTACTTAATCTGAGACAGATCCTGTTCAAAATATATTTTAGCTAATCTGAATACTAGATTTACTATCATCATCCCTATTTTGGAGATGAAACTGAGGTATTGAGATATTACCTAAAGTTTAAGTGGCAGAGTAAGAAAGTTGGGCAACAAAACCCATAGTCCTAACAATAATAATACACCATCTCTCCACAATATACCTCCTCTCATCTGATCTAACAAAATTGATCTGCCTTAATAAAATCTGACATTTCAATGAACTGTTTCTGAGACTTGGTTCACGTGGTATGCTACATTATTCTCAAGTCTTCATTCCTCCCTCTTATAGAATTAAACAACTTTGTTTTATGAAATGTGAGTTTTCAGTAGCTTCCAATAGAGGGAGTGGAGTGTATTTCTCTACCCCATTAATGTTACACATGCCCATGTGACTTCTTTGACCAATGAAATGTAAGTGAAAGTGGCCATGTTATGGTTTCGACACAGGCCTTAGAAGGCCTCAGACATTTTTACCTGCTACTCTCTTGTGCTTCTGTCATTGCAATGAGAAGATTTTCTGGGTAACTACTGGTTCCAGACTGATGTTGGATGCATGTTGCAGATCTGAACCCAATGCTCAGCTTGAAGCCAGGACTCAGTAATGCGTAACCTAAAACAGAGGTACCCAAAAGAATCCACTTTAGATCAGCCAAAACCGTAATGGATCTGCAGACCCATAAGCAAAAGAGTAAATGCTTGTCCTTTAAGACATTAAGTTTTTAGGTCTTTGGCTTTGCAATATTATTGTAACAATACCTGATAAATACCTTCAGTGAGACATATTGAACATAATAAAATATCGGATACTGCTCTAAGAACTACAAAAGTCTTTAATACAATTGTTGTTTGTTCCACACAAAAAAGCAGCTTTGGAATTATGAATCATATTGCTGACATTAAGGGAAGTTAAGAATATAAATCACCTAATGTCTATCAATTTAATGAGCAAGTGTTGGAAAATTTCATGTTCTTCCCTTATGTCAGATCATGACTCTGACAGCCATTTCAAACAAATCTCGTACCAACAATTCTAAAAATCAACAAATGTTTTGGAAATCTTTAGAATTATTTAATTAAATATCAGCACTATAATGTTTATCATTTTGACAGTGTTTGGTAATATAGTTTAATCTTATTTAGAGAATGAAGTGAACATGTATTTTAAATGTTTTATTTATATATAAGTTTATGTTACCATACTGGTTGTTAAATATCTTGAATATTGCTCTTGAATATACACACAAATGGCAAGTGGCCTTTTCCTTGGGAGAGTGCACTAGGTTACTAGGAAGATGGATATTTAAAGACAAAATTAAATTAAGTAAGGTAAGAATGAGCATAGTGGCAAAGATATTATCTGAAACTAACTCGTAACATACATTCAACTTCTGAATGGAACTCTCTTCGCCTACAATCCGCTTTATCTCAACAATTTTATTCTCTTGGGGTCAGGATGCCATTTTTGTGTTGAGGATAAATTTGTGAACAGATGACTGAAACTTTCTTTTTGGCTTCTGTCTGTCTCATTTTTATGTTTTTCTCTCTGATTGGCAGGAGTGGATGGACTTTTTGTGGCTTTTAAAACTTATAAAATTTGAGAATTCTTTTTATGAAGAAGTATACAAATTTTTTAATATAAAATTAGTTTTGAAAATGAAGAATTACTCAAAACAAAATAAATTACAGCAAATTAGAGTAAATTTGGAGCTTCTGGTCCATTGGGCAATCTACCCTAACTACTCTCACTGAAGAGCTTGCCAACTGCACTTTGCCATTCTTACCCTGCTAGAATACCTGACAACTCCTAGTAATTCTTGCTGTTCTCAGAGGCTGTGCAGGTGGGGAAGAGCACTAGCTTCATGGTAAGTCTCCTGTTGATTAGCAATACTCTTTCTTAATATCTATATACTTTTAAATTTTTATTTATTTATTTTTGTGAGAAAGATTGGCCCTGAGCTAACATCTGTTGCCAATCTTCCTCTTTTTGCTTGAGGAAGATTGTCACTGAGCTAACATCTGTGCCAATCTTCTTCCATTTTATGTTGGATGCTGCCACAGTGTGGCTTGATGAGCAGTGCTAGGTCTACGCCTGGGATGTGAACCTGCGAAACCAGAGCCACTGAAGCCAAGTACACAAACCAAACCACTATGCCACCAGGCAGGCCCCTCTATATACTTTTTTTAAATCAAAATTTATTTTTCACTTGTCATACCTTCATTCTGCAAACTTCAGTTAAGTTTATTAAATACTTTAAGTACAAAAGTCAATGCTATATTCAAAGGTACATCTGACATACCTCGTGCCCTCAAGAAGTTTATAGTCAAAGAGAAGCTGCCATGGAAGTGAAAAATTATAATGTAATTAGTACTATAGTAGAAATATGATATGAATATTAGACTAAGAACACAAAGGAAATAGACAATTAGGTCTAGGGAAACAGGAAAGACTTTGTGATAGTGATGAAGCTTGGGCTGAATTGTGAAAGATGGGGAAGTTGTTGGGGGGCATAGAACAGTGAGAAAGGCATTTGAGGCAGAGCCAGAGCCATAGCTCAGATGTAAAGGAGTGATCAAAAGCAAAGAAATCCAACAGTTTTAGACGTTAATAAAAAGTAGTTACTCACCATGACCAGGACGAAGGATATGGGGAGGGTCATGGGTCTCATGATGCTGTGATGTCCCCTAAGGACCCACACCTACTGCATAAAAAGTGCGGAAATGCTGATGTATTACAAATAGAAGCTTGATATGATTGCACTGTATTTTCGAAAGACAAGTTTGGCAGCAATAAGGAGGGGGCCTCTGTGAGATGAAATTTGAAAAAGAAAATGGAAGGAACAGTTAAAAGGTTGTTTTGTAGTTGAAGTTTTCATCCTAGCCAGTTTTGATTCTGCTGCTTGATGTATGGCAGTGGAAGCTTTAAAGTAATGGAGAATAATTTGTTAGGAGATATGGTTATTTGAAAGTAATCTCAAGTGGTTTTAAAACTATCCCTTGATTCTAAGTAAAACAAAATTATTTTATCTTCTGATTAATGTTAAAAAGTGGTAGAAAACCACTCACAAACAAAACCTAGATGTGAAAAAGTGATTCATATAATGTGCTTCCAGAAAGAAAATTCTTAAAATGTTGTGAAATTGACCATGCTCCAATGTCCATGAGGCTTAAATGATTGCAAAAACATGGTCAAATTGAAAGGGCATGTTACCTTCTAGTTGTCCATTGTACACCGAGTTGATTTTTATTATTTACACCAAAGAACTAGATAGATGAAAAGGATGATATGTCAACATGAGGGAGGGAGGGAGATAGGGAAAGATGACGGGAGCGAGAGGGAAGGATCATGGGTGAATGGAAGCTCAATGGAAGTATCCAGGAGAAGTGTATGGTGTGAATTCAATGATTTAAGTAAAAGGGATAATAGGTGATTAGGGAGGGACATGAAACTCCAAAAGAGCAGAGGAATATAATGTTGTAAATATGCTGGAGAAGGCAAAATTCCATCATTTAGAAAGTGGGAGAAAAATCAGTAAGCCTTTTCATGTTTAATAGTGAAACACGTGGCCTTGAAGAGCAGACCGTGCGTGGTTTCCCATTGACATACTTGCTAAACATTTTATTCAATGCCAATTTATTATCTTTAGCCTTCTTTAAATGATGCCAATCCACCCAACGAAACAAGTTCTTGAAATAATCTTTAAATCTGCTGAGAGCTATTGGACTAGTGTCTGAAACTGATCAAGACAACTCCCACTTCCACTCTCTTTGATTCCTGGTTTATCACAAATCATAACTACAAGTGTTCGCTTTAAGGTTAATCACTGTCTCCATACAATTCATCTCTGGTGATGCATATTGCACGTATCCTACTGCTTAACCTTAGTGCTTTCCTTTGGAAGGGCTTCTAACATTTAATCTTTGATCCCACCTACGTTTTGCTCCAGCCCTACTGGACTGACCAGCTGGGCTTCCCTTCCAGGTAAGATCAGCAAATACAAGGCACAAATAGAGAGGAACTTACAGAGGGTGAGAAGACAGGAGAAAAGCAGAGAAATTTTCAGAAGAAAGAATAAACGAGATGTTCCTGTACTCAAAATAACTTGTACTCGAGCAGAGGCTATGTATAACTAACACTGGACAATTTAAATATGGCAAAAAGTGAAAACGTCATTTTCTGAACTCTGACCTAGGATAATAATGTTTTGATAGAAGGGCCACTTTTAGATTGCGGAGACACAGAATGTGTTTTCTCCAGTCTGGGAACAAGGAAGAGGGCAGGATGGGGAAGGTCATGGCTAAGTGCTATTCCAGCAGTATGGTTGAAAGTAGAACATATTGTTTAATCCAAAGGAAGAGGTGAGCTCAGTGTCCATTATCTTTTATATAACAAGATATTAGAGCATGTTGTGGTGTCTTAGAAAAAGCAAAGGCTTTGTTTGATTTCAAGGCCTGCAGCTTATTCTGTGGGTTTGGGTAAACTACTTAACCGTTCTGAAGCTCAGATTTTTTTTATCTGAAAAAAGGAAAATATAATAATTATTCGGATAAAATCTGATGAGATAATGAATGTTAGCATATGGGAGAATTGAATAAATGATCAAGTACATCTTGTCTTCTGACCAAAATTGTACATTTGTGAATAACTGGTGTGTTCATTCTTCACACCAGGATAAAGTCTTGTCAATGTTAAGAGAGACAAATTTTATGATACCTGTTTTAGGCCATCAATTAGGCTTATATTATACCCAATCGGACTCCGTTTAGGCATGGACACAGCACTAATTTGTATGACTGACTGTATGGGATCCATGGTAGTGCAACTTTATTTGAAATGCCACATGTATTGACTTGGTTATTTTATCCCACCCTACTTTACAGTTAGGTGATTGATATCTGTATTTTTGCATGACATTTTGGATGTCATACTTCTTAAGTTTTTTATTTTTGGTAGACAGTACTTAATAATCTTCCTTTTTAAGATATTTTTAATTAAATTTTAGAGCATTCTTTTATTTACTGAGCAATGAATTATGTAGCCATTTTAAAGCAACCTTTGTATATAAATATACAAAATGGGTTTTGATTAATTGAATCAAAATAAAATGAATTTCTTAATTATTCTCATTTAACAGTCTTACACATAGAGAAAGAAGGAGAGCTAGGTATTGATACAGTCTTCTCTGGTATGCCTAATATTTACCTATAAAATGCCTACTATGTTTTTCTAACTCAGAGCTCTATATACATTTAAAAATTTGTTGAGACACTGACTCCAAAGGATGAAATGAAAAGTATATGTAGTTTGCTATGCATAAAATTAGCTAACATTTATTGAGCATTGATCCCGCTTGGTATTTTATGTCTATTATTTTATCCTTACAAAGGCTCATAGGGTAGGTATTCTTCATCATCCCACTGTACAGCTGAAGCTTAGAGAGTTTGAGCTTGGCAGATTTTTTGGTCATGTGTATCCAGGATCTACAAGGTTAAGACAAAAAAGAATTCTACCGATTTAGCTTCAAATATAAACAACATTCTTAAATCTAGCTTCACTTGTCAATTTTTATCTACATCTGACTCTCAAGTCTGTTTCCAAATTGTTTCAGAACCTAAGCCATTTGATCTTTAAAAATATAATTTAAATCAGAACCTCCTGCTTAAAAGCCTCCAATGGTTTTCCACTGAAATTAGAATAAAACCTAAGTTCTTTAACACAGCCTACAAGACAAGGCAACATCTCTCCTTACTATCTCTCTAACCTTGATGCGTAGTATTCTTTTTCTTGCCACAATGGCCTTATTTTAAATATGCAAGCTCGTTGCTGTTTCAGGACCTTTGCAATTGCTATTTTCTCTTCCTGGAATGTTGTTACCCTAGATCTTTATAGCTGCTCACTGTTTTTCACCATTCACTTCTTTGTTGAAATGTCATCTCCACAGAGAGGGTGTAAGATACCCTTTCCTTGTAATCTTTGCCAAAATAACCCCTCCTCCCTCCACCCCAATACTCCACATCCCCTATATAAATTTTTCTTTATAGTGCCTACCACTATTTAAAATTACCTTATGTATTTGTTCATATGTTTATCACTTGTCTTTTCCAGCTTTACTAAGCCAAATATTTTATCTGTTTTGCTGTTGACTCTCTCACCAGTACCTAGAAGAGCGTCTGATACCAAAAAAAAGCACATTAAATGAATAAATAGATAAAATTTGATGTAGCACTAAATAAACAGGTTTAGAAATATTTTAATTCTTCAACTCACATGGCATTAATACTGCAAGAACCTAAAAAGACTCACCTACTTTAGAAAACATTTTGAAGTTAGATGCCCCATGTCACATGTTCATTAAGCCCATGTCTGAGCTCTTCCAGGTGTGGAGAATGCATTAACTCCCAGTGTAAACCATACAGTGTAAACCTTGAGGTGGTCTGGCTGCTAGAACATTCTTCCTCAGATTAAGTTACAATGTATATTCCTTTTAGCCTATATTCATGGATGAGACTACCCACTGGGACCACAGAAGTCTTAAAGTCTCAATTATTTATCAATGGTATAATTGGTATAATGTACCCTGTGAATCTTATGTTTTACAGGATAAGACATCATAAGTACGTTTAACTTATGTTTTGTATGATGTCCTCTCATTACTGTTTATGTTCCTTTCTGGACATCTCCCGTTTCGACTATATGTCTTCCAAAGTGTGGGACATGGAATTTGGGGTCAACATGATTGTCCTTCAGCCTGCTGGTAAATGTTCGGCAGCTGACTCTCTGAGTATAGTTCTGACGTGAATGTAGGTTGATATGTTGATTTACTTTAATGAATAAGATGAAAGTGAAACAACAAAGACCTAAGCCTTTGTTCTCTTGTCAATGACATGAGGGATTTCTTTGCTGAATTGGGTAATGGTTTTCGAACATTGGAAGTATATTCCTCAAATTTTCGAGTTATTCAGAATGTAATAGACACAGACACATTTTTTAAGTTCAGTTGCAATATAACAGCTGGGGACAGGGCAAAATTTTTTTTTTTGAGGAAGTTTAGCCCTGACCTAACATCTGTCGCCGATCTTCCTCTTTTTATTGAGGAAGACGGGCCCTGAACTAACATCAGTACCCATCTTCCTCCACTTCTATGTGGGATGCCTGCCACAGCACGGCTTGACAAGCAGTGCATCAGTCCACACCCAGGATCCCAATCGGTGAACCCTGGGTACCCAAAGCAGAACGTGGGAACTTAACTGCTTCACCACTGGGTCAGGCCCGCAAACTTTTAAATTTAACGTGTTTTATGAACATTTTCTCCTTCATTTTCTTAACTTTAGACAATTCAGAAAACACACAAAATGGTCTGATTTTATGTAACATTTTCTGATTTCTGTGGTGTAAATACTCCCACCATGGTCAAATCCAGATACCACTGTGACATTCTTGATTGCAAAGTTGGGAAGAGACAAACAGAGGTGCACCATTTATATAGTATTTCCACTATAAGGTGTGATTTAAATAAATAACCCGAAGAATATAGATAGTAAAATATTTAATAAATAATTAGGAAAAGATGAGCATTTATTACCTCTATTTTAATATCATTTAATGATAAGTTTTATGTAATTTGGTTTTTATTAATGGCTCTGTTTAACAACTGGTTCACAAAATTCCTGAAAGTTACCAGTCAGATTTTGTGAACTCTTAAGAGCTGGCTGTAGCCCACCGCTGTTAGGTGAACCAACTGCCCTTCCCAGGCCTTTGCTTCCTTGCCACTTTTTACCCAGGTAAGGTATGTGGCTGTGGAAACAAGGTGAAGAAAACATACTGGGATTGTAACTGGGTATTTTAAGAGAACTTCTGGTAAAGACAGTCAAAGCTTGGTGGAAAATTTGCTATATCTGTTCAAATCCTAAGGCAATATCCAGACCCTAAAAAGCTATACCACAGGAGAAGGATTGAGAAAACTGTACATCCTGGGGTCGGCTGAGTGGTGCAGCGGTTAAGTTCGCACGTTCCGCTTCAGTGGCCTGGGGTTCGCCAGTTCGCATCCCGGTGTGGACATGGCACCGCTTGGCAAGCCATGCTGTGGCAGGCATCCCACATATAAAGTAGAGGAAGATGGGCACGGATGTTAGCTCAGGGCCAGTCTTCCTCAGCAAAAAGAGGAGGATTGGCAGCAGATGTTAGCTCAGGACTAATCTTCCTCAAAGAAAAACAAGAAAAAACTGTACATCCCCCAAAAGGATAAACCTTTTTTTGCCAATACGGGTCTCGCCATATCAGACAGTGAACAAGGGAGATATTCCCAGCCGGCTAGACCAGAGGTTACTGATTTGTTGTCCAAAACACTCCTGCCTTTGCTGGGCTATCATGGCCCAACAAAGTATTATATCTGTGCCAGAAGAATGTCTACTTTTGTGTTTTTTCCCATCTCTCATTTTCCAAATGCACGCTTTCATATTTATCCTAATTTCTCCAACGTTGTATATTATATAGGTTTGATAGAGATAGTTAGTCTTTTATCCACAGATTGCTGGACCATGAATTTGGATTCCATGATTCAAGGATTTCGTAACTGCTCATGTTGACATTCAACCATGAAAACGACGGGTAGATATACTTAAGCATACAAGAAGTCAGAGAATACAGAGTCTTTGAGATCTTCTCTGTGGAAAATGAAGACTTCAGGATGAAAAAATCCAGTCAACCAGAAGATAAATCAAAATATAAAGAACTCAAAGAAGTTGTGTTGCTGGGCACTGAAATACTTAAATAAAGAATAAACATATGAACAACAGCTGAGATTAGTCATATAAAAGTTGTAAACCTACATAGAAAAAATGATAACATAAAAATAAAGTAGGAATGAGGATAATGCAAATCTGAAGAAATAGAAGACTAATTTCTTCATCTTTTAGAGCAGAGCATTAAAAGCACTATTATCACATACTTAGTGTATCCAACAGCTTGATATTATAATAATCTTTCCTTGTAAGTTTTAAAGAATCTTGCAGTATCTAATATCTCTTATGTTGAAGAAATATAATATTATATTATAAATATATACATCTCTCTCACATTTTCCTTATTCATTTGTTGTTGATGGACACTTAGGTTGTTTCCACGTCTTGGCCACTGCAAATAACGCTGCAGTGAACATGGGGGTGCAGATATAACTAAGCATATTTTTATCACACTATCTAATAATA
The DNA here is from genome assembly GCF_037783145.1 of Equus przewalskii. Taxonomy (NCBI): domain Eukaryota; kingdom Metazoa; phylum Chordata; class Mammalia; order Perissodactyla; family Equidae; genus Equus; species Equus przewalskii. The sequence goes on along the minus strand of NC_091832.1, from coordinate 99,508,774 downwards.
CAAATAGACAGAGAATGACAAATACTGTGGATCTCACACATACATGAAATCTGAAAAAAAACAAACTCATAGAAACGGAGAATAGATTGGCAATTGCCAGGGACGGGGGATGGAAGTGGACAAAATGGATGAAGGTGGTCAACAAGTACAAATTTCCACTTATAAGATAAGCAAGTTCTGAGGATGTGATGTACAGCACGGTGACTACAGTTAAAATGCTGTATTGCATGTTTGAAAGTTGCTGAGACATTAGATTTTAAAAGTTCTCACCACACACAAAAATTGTAACTATATGAGATGATGTATGTTTTAACTAAACTTGTGGTAATCATTTTGCAATATATACATATATAAAATCACTGTGTTGTATATCTTAAATGTACACAATGTTATATGTCAATTATATCTCAATAAAGCTGGAAAAAAACACTTTTTGTCTAATTTACATTGTTAGGATATAATACAGAATTAAGTTTTAATCCTGGGGAAGAAATAAATTACCTGACAATTTTGAATAGGAAGTGGTCATTCTGGCAGCAGCAGGGGGAGAAAATTGTAGTTTGGTCAGAGAGAAAGCAGGGAGGCAAGCTGAGTGATAAATATGGGGGTTTGAGACATGAGGGTAATGAGGCTTCGGGTACGCCTTGAAGCAAGGGCCTACAGTTTTCAGTTATGAAGGAGAGAGAAGAACCAAGAATGTCTCCTTAATTTTTTTTTTTGTATTTTCCTGAGAAACGATGTGCCTTTCACTGAGATATTAATAAAGAATGCTAATATTTATCAAGTATTTAATATGTATATTGACTCGTTTGAATCTCACATTAACTCCATAGGTTGGTATTTTTATTATTCCTATTTCCCAGATGGAAAATTTAGGAACAGAGAGGTAAACAGCTAACCACTAGATCATACGACCAGTAGTAACTAGCACAGACAGAATTTGAATATCTGTAATCTCTTAACCACCATGCTTTTAAACAGAACTGAATGGAAGGGAAGACTGGAAATAAAAGTTTAGGTTGTGGTAATGCTGATTTGGCTATTAAACATAAGATAGTCATAACGGAATTTATTAGGAAATATTTAGATATTTCCATTTGGTGTAGGCGATGTGTCACAGAATGGCACTATGTGTAACTTTTTTGGCCTCCCTTTGCCTATCGTTTTGGAGCTTCCAACTGCCTCCAACACTTGGCGATCAAAATGTATTTTCTTTACCCTAGTGAAAAAACTGTGAATAAGGAATGCATTATCTCAGGCCATATCACTCTCAAGAAAAGGGGAGATTCCTTCATATTTTGGATCTTTGTGTCACAATTTGGTTATATCAACAATTATAATTCATATTTTTACATAGAACTTAGCTTTACGAAACACATTCTTATACTTTGTATTGTTTTTATTTTAATTCTCACATTAACTCTACAACGTATATAGTATAGGTATTATTATTGTTGTTTCAGAAGTGAATCTGCTTATCCTCAAATAAGTTGTGACTTGCCCAAGATTTAACTGAAAATCAGCTGCAAAGGTGAGATTGTAATGAAGTTTCTTTAGTTCATATTGTCCTTTCTAAGGGCTTTAGACACAACATTAGAATTGAGAGTTCTGTCAATAGAGTATCTTGAAACATACTTCTATATAGTGTAAGGACACATCTGATGGCATTGATTTTGTAGTTGGTTTTGGATGTATATGAAAAAGACAGAGATATCTAAACTTGATCCTCAGTCAACACTGTACCACACCCATAACATTCTCAGTGAGAAGAAATCACCAAGTGTTTGGAAACAAGAGGCGTATATACATTGTTTATTTCCAAACCTCTTGAAACTCCCAGCCTTGGAGAAGTGGCCTAGAGTATGGCAAGCATTGAACTTACTTTTCCCATCTTTGGACTTAAGCCAATTGTTCACATAATTTCTTCCCAGTAGTACATCATTCTTACTCGCGGCATTTCCATGGCCATGTTCAGATTTTAGACTTCACTCACTGTGGTACAGGACAGAGTTGCTCAAATTTTTAAGCCTATTTCCTCTTCTGATAAACACTAAAGCCTTTCTAACAAATAGTCCTCCTCCCCCTCGGACCCTGGAGATTAAGAAAAGAGCCACCACTAACCTCCCACTGGAAAGCACTGACCTGTACAACATGTGGCCTCCTTCTGCACCTGGGCTCACAATGTATTCTCTTGACATCTTATCATGGCAATGCTGAGAAGAGGCAAGGAAGGACAACCCACAGGAGAAAAGATGTAAGTGAATCAATCTTTTCTTTCCAAAGCCTACAGAAGGGATGACTTAACCCATTGATCTCACCTGTTTGCATCCCCACGATGAAGATCTCTCCCAAGATGCAGGCAGCACTGCTCTCCTCGCACGCTTGTTACAGGAAATAAACAATTCAAGAGAATTTAATATTCTTGAGGCAGAATACAAAAATAAAGGATGTAAATAGAAAGCAGGTGACATAGCGAAAAGTACGTTTAACGCTGAGAGTTAACATGTGAAAACTGAACAACTTGATTCCTTGTCATCAAGCAGTGTCCTTGACCCAGATGGTAACTTAGTCTCCTCGGGGTTGGAGAAGATGGGAACAAGAAAGTTGTGAGATTAACAGTGGGAAAAATAAAGGCACCACAAAATGTTTTATTATGTTAAAACATAAGAGAACACAAATGTTCTCTTTACTTTTTAATTTTAAAATGCTAAACTTTTAAATGGTTAAAAACAATAGCTATAAACATGTATTGCTTTATTGCTTACATCTTTCCTCGGGGCACATTCTGTTCTTCATTTCCCTTACTTGTTCTCTGGTCTGCAGTTTTGAACAGCAATTCACTGCAGAGATCCCTGGGTTAAGTAGTAAGGGAAATCATTCCGGCTTAAACATGTTAAGTTTGCATGAGAACACAGAATTCTAGAAGAAATTGAAACTTACAATTGTGCTTAATTGGCTTTAACCCTTCAACAGATTGTGGAGAAGTACATTGGGTAACAATATATACTGTTGCTCCGTGCAGATGTTAAAATGTAAAATCCTTTAAATGCAAACAGCTCTTGTCACTCCATCAACCATTCAAATTGTCAGAGATGTATCAGCCAACCCTAACTACCCTCTGCAGGCAATCTGGAGCCAGCCTGCTGTTTAATAACCAGCATTTAACAAGAAATAACATGTAGATGTGGTGTGTGGTTTAAAACATTGTGTTAAGCGTCATTAAAACTCAGTCTCCTAAGAGCCTTATTAAAAAAGTCCTTTCCTTACCATAATAAAACATTTCTCTGTGACTATTTCGATCTAGCTGCTAACAATACAAACAAAATGCCTCTTAATTTAGCATCCCACTAGAGGGCCATTGCGATTGTAGAACTGTAAAGGCAGGGAGAAAAAAACAACCCTAAACTACCCTTCCCAAATCCCACCTAATCAGTGAAACTGAAGCACTAGGAGCCTTTGATTTCAGGATTTATTTTTACAGGTTTTTTTTCTTTCTTCCCTTATACTCTATGCACCATTATTATTTGGGGCTGTGCCTTTGTTCAAGGACTGGAAGGAAAGGTTGCTGATGACTTAGAAACGGGCCCTGCTTCATGGGGTCAGCAATCTGCATTCAGTGGCTGGGCTCATACAGTTCTCAAGATAATATATACATGAAATTTCTCCTGCAGGAACTCATGTGCTCTTGATGCTACTATTTATTTGAAAAGAAAATGAAATTTCTTACCCTACAATTAATTTGAGGCCCTCCCATCCTGTTATTGCAAGAGGAAATACATGCATAATTGTGTCAATTAATAGAGATAATCATTCAAATTTTCTATGACAGAAATGCAGAAGAATTCGATTCTGTTTCAGATCTTCCTCCTTTGAAAATGTGTATGGTAATTTTTTCTGTACAGCTATTCCCACAGCTTCATAGACAGTTACAGAGGGAACAAAATTGACAAATTACAATAATATTTTGATAGAATATGCTAACAAATTAGATTTAGGAAGATATCGTTCTAATATTTTTGTCTACTGAATAGCTCTTCTAACCTGCAGCATTTAACGCCACTCAAGTGGAAGTATATAGGATTGTAAGTGGTTGGTTGATGGAAATTGACTTTTGCTTTCTTTGGAAATGACTACTAAGGAAGGAGAAATTGTTCTATCTCGTTTTTAGTTAATCTTACCTACACAATTGAGACAGGATGCTAAGCATAATACTTTATTCTCATTCATGCTGTTTATCCAAATGCTGGAAGAAGTATTCATACCCTAGATTCTTTAAATTTCCCTGAAACATAAAATAACTCTCCAAGGTTTGAAAAGGTTCATGGTATTTGTCACTAAAATGTATTGAAGTTCAGGAATATAGTATTTGAGATTCAACAAAACGTATACATCACACTTTTTAGTTAATGGAGGATGACTTACCTTTAAAATATATTTGAATAGTTGGAAATATTTGATATTCCTCACAATCATCAAAGTTGTCTCTAGTTGGGATATGTGCTTGGTTTTTTATACTCCTTTAGTAATATGAACCATAAATATTATTCTGAATATTAGTTAGTGGGCCATGCAAACTAATGAGATTACTCTTCTTGTAAATTTCCTCTAATAACATTTAGGTTGAATCATATGAAATTGCAATTTCATAGTTCAAAAATGGATGACAATTGGCAGTTTCATATGATTCAGTTGTCTCCTTCTGAGATTAAAGTGAATTACAAATTAATTTTAATACCATTTGCTCTGAATATAAATATCAAAGTTCAAATAGTCTTTCCTCACAAAAGGATGACTCCAAAACATATGTATTGCTAGAATACATTCTTCCTGAAAACTCAGAAGAGAGGACCCATGAAAGCCTTATCAAGAAGCCAAACATTTCTTTAAACCAGTTCAATTAGAAAGTAAATGCTGATGGTGAAGAATGAGAGAGATGAGAGAATGAATTATTTACTTGCCAGGGTGATGTGTCAAGAGTTCCCAGTGTCCATTAGAGGAGAATGTTGTATTTTCACTCTTTGTCTTATCTCTGAATAGGTAGTACGGTGAATTCACTATTTTTTCACCACATTAAAATTCACTCAGGGTCCAATAAAATCTGCCAGGTGATTCCTAGGAGGCCGCTGGGGAGAGAGCCATTAGTGAAGTGCACAATGTAATTAGAGCATAGACTGTGAAATCCATTCACACCACTATGATATGAGATATTACTGGCATCTGACCGTGCATTTCTTTTGAAATCTCTCTATACCATCTTCCTATGTGGCATTTTCCTTCCTCTTCTCAGGCAGTACGTGTTTCAACAATTAAAGAAGTTACACAATGTTCAATCTCAATAGAAAGTATGTTATCTAAACTCAGCCCTTTAGAAAGCTCTTATGAAATTCAGAGATTTATTTATTTATTTATTTTTTGAGGAAGATTAGCCCTGAGCTAACTACTGCCAATCTTCCTCTTTTTGCTGAGGAAGCCTGGCCCTGAGCTAACATCCATGCCCTTCTTCCTCTACTTTTTTTTTTTTTTTTTAGATTTTATTTTTTCCTTTTTCTCCCCAAAGCACCCCCGGTACACAGTTGTGTATTCTTCGTTGTGGGTCCTCCCAGCCGTGGCATGTGGGACGCCGCCCCAGCGCGGTCCGATGAGCAGTGCCTTGTCTGCGCCCAGGACTCGAACCAACGAAACACTGGGCTGCCTGCAGCGGAGCGCGTGAACCCAACCACTCGGCCACGGGGCCATCCCCATCTTCCTCTACTTTTATATGTGGACGCCTACCACAGCGTGGTGTGCCAAGCGGTGCCATATCTGCACCCGGGATTCCAACTGGCGAACCCCGGGCAGCCGAGAAGCGGAACGTGGGAATTTAACCACTGCACCACCGGGCCAGCCCCAAATTCAGAGATTTAATATAAATTAGATTACTATGTTTTAACTTATAAATAAAATTTCGCATAAAGATTATAATAATTTTCCAGAAATAGAGATGCTCACAATATATCTTGGTATGTTATCAGGTATTAATGTGCAATAAAGATATCCATGCTAAAATGTGAATTTCCATTCATTTAAAACCAAGTTTTTGAATGCCCATTCACAGGTTATACTAGGCAGTGTGGATCTAAAAATGCAAAGATATAGACTTTGCCTCAAATTATTTGTTGCATAATGAGTAGACTAAAACACAAACAAAAGCACCAACAAGAAGTGCAAAGGGCAGTGTGACCACAAGAAAAATACCTTTGTTTACCCAGAAAATACTTTTTTCTTGTTGAGACTTGAAGACTGGGAAAATGGTCTCCAGACAGAAGAGGCAACAGGAATAACAAACACACAATTACAGAGCTTTGAAGGAGCTTGGGATGTTTGGGTAAGTAGTGAGGTCTAGATCATATGTTGTGCAAAGGAATATAAACCTCACCCTTTCTGGGAATGGGAGGCCATTGAAGAATTTTGAGCAGATGAGGAAGATGGTGAATTTAACTGTGTGATTGATTTCTCGGATGGCAGTGTAGATTGAAGAGGGGGTAGACTGAGAGGTGAAGTGTGACTCTGATAGCCCAGTAGAGAAATGATAAATGTCCAAACCAGTGTACCTAAAGTCTGATGAAGGTAAGAGGACGGATAAGAGAGATATTTAGGTAATGGAGTTAATTGGATTTATAATTGATATGGTATAAAATGCAAGGAGAATAAGAGAAAATATTTAGAATGATGTCTGGCTTAAGCCTCATATTTTTCTCAATTATCATCTATATCCTGAAGACTATTGAATATATTTCCCCAGCCCATCCTTCCAAATTCTCCATTTTTGTTTCTAATATCTACTTTAAACTCATTGTGACCAATTGCTCTCTTACTCCCAGTGATGTTCTCTTTTTACTGTACCTTACCTCGACATATGGTACCATCATTTATTTACCTATTAGATCAAGCCATGAAACTGCTTGTCAGGCTTCCATCTCATTCTTCTTCACTCCTTACATTCAATAAATTACCTAGTCCTATTGATTTTCCTTATAAATATTTTCTCAAATCTGTCCACTAGTCTTCTTTCCCGCTGCCATGAATTTCTATCCCACATTCTGCCACAAGTCTAAGCTACCAAATTTCTCCTCCAGACCACCGAGATGGCTTTTTAATTGGTTTCCCAACCTTATCTTCCTTCTCTCTTGCTCTCCAATTCACCCTTCACACTGAAGCCAAGTGATCTTTCAGAAACATAACTAGACATATTCAAAATCCTTTGTGTGGGCTATTCAGCTTTGGTCTCTGCCAACATCTCAAGCCAAATCTCACACCATTTACTACCTCCTCCATACATACAACTTCTATGACTTAGCTGTACTGGCATCTTGTTTTTGCTTCAGCAAATTCACATATATTTTTCTCTCTTTCTGAAATGCTCCCTCTTTTCTCCCCTTACCATGAGTGACTCTTACTTCTGTTTCTCAAGTCATCTTAGGTATCACTTCCTCCAGATTAGGATAAGACCCCAGTAATAAGTTTAGATAATGCTCCAAATCATTTTGTTGTATTAGTGAATAAATACTCTTAATAAGAGGCGATGTAAGAGTATAAAGTTGGAGTATAAAGTTTCAGATTGGGATGGTCCTAGATGAAGGGATAAAGTTGAATGGAGGGAAGGGAACTTAGCATTTAAGAGGTAAAGGATCTGTGGGGTTAGTTTGTTATGTGGGTCAGAAACAACAAAATTAAAGGCCTTCAAGATAACAGTAAGCATTTAAGTGGTGAACAATATGGAAAATGAGGTATCAGTAAAGAATGTGTAGGTGTTCAATAGAGAGTGGCATAGGCTGATTGTAAGGACATTAAAGAAGGAATAATTTTTGAAGAACTGTATGATCCAAAGACCTGGAAACAGCAATGAAGACTAGTAGAATGCAAATATGGTTATTGGCTTTGTGGAATTTATTTAACAGGGAATATAAACCAGGGAGCTAGATGTATGGACTAACATGGGAATGAAAGTAATAGGAAAGATATGAAGGATGGTTACACTTGGTGAACGGCAATGGATGACAGTAGAAGAAACAGAATCTCTCATTTTGAAGTTCCTGAACAGAATTTAGATTAAAATTATTCTGATGAAAAAACTGAAACAGCGTCTATGTGGTTGGAGAGGTAATACTTACATCCTACTGTTGAATCTCAATTTCTTTGGAAGAATAAAAGTGAAACAGGTCTCTAGGTCTAAAAAGTAGGGCATAAGACAGGCGGTGTTAAAAATCACTTGGAGCAGGAGTCCGCAAACTATTGCCTGTGCACTGAATCTGTTCAGTCCTTATAGATGAATAGGTTCAATCCCTATAGATGTTTTTGTATGAATCCTAAGCTAAGAAAGTGTTTACATTGTTATATGGTTGAAAAATATCAGAAGAATAACGTTTATATTGACTGCATTATAATATGCCATGCAGTGTTCTAAATCTTTGCATTTGTTAGCTCATTTGATCTTTACAACAACTTTGAAATACCACAATTCATTTTTAGATGAGGAAACTGAAACTTTGTGATAAGTTAAATAAGTAATCAGAGATAATACAGCCAATGTAGTTTAACCGGAATTGAAACTCAGAGAGTCTTACCGCAGAAACTGTGTTTTAATTTGCTTTCCCATAAGAAAAGTTACCCAGCACTATGAGGGCAGTGTGCAAGTGCGAATAAGAGAGATGAAGGAAACAAGTTGTGGTGCAGTCCCGGATGAACTTCAGAGAAGCAAGGAAAGACTGTAGGAGAATGAGACGCTGTTTCTGCCATGATGATGGAGAATTAACTTAGAATCCTAATTAATCAAAAGGTTTCCCCTCTCCAAGAAAATTTCCATTCTTCTCAGTAGAGTTTTGTTACAAAAATCTTGCTCAATTATTATTGTTATCATTATTATCATCATCATTTTTCTTATAATACTTTGAATTACATCAATTGAAAATTTGTGGCAGTTTTTTTTTCCTCTCTTGTTTTCTAAGTACCTTGATTTTGTCTCTTGGCTTACAAAACCTAACATATTCACTATCTGGCCCTTTACAGAAAAAGTTTAACAACTTCTGACTTAGAGTAATAATCTGCAAGTTACTCAATCTCAGCTGAAAAATAAGATAAACCTGGAATATTTGAGACCATGTCTACCATCAATATCTGATAAGATCAATCGCACATTTTTGCATCATATCATACTTAGACTTCTCTAAGCAGTCCTTGATCTGGTTTTTTATCACTTCTAGTTTCTCACTAACTGGAGGAACCAAACCAGAACATCTTCCAGAGGAGGAAGTTTGCTTTCTCCATAGAGGATTCTGCCAATGAGATGTACATCTGTTCTCGGCATTTGAGGTTTCTTTGTTAGTTTGTTCCTCCCTCACAGCCAATATCAATTGTCCCCTGTGCATATACTCACTTCATTTCTGCCAAATTTTATCAGATGTTAGTTGTGTTATTGAGAAAGGAAGATGGACAAAATCCAAAATCTCAAATCAGCTGTCTCCTGCTAATGCTCACCTTAATTCCTAGGGGAAACACATATACAGAAAATTCTTTGTGTAAAGCACCTCATATCGACAATTCAGTGTCAATCAAATTTCATCCCAGTGTGTACATGCTGTCGTATTTGCATGTAATAAAGAAGCCTAATGTAATATCCTTATTGTTTCCAAAGCTAAGATTATAGTATTATATTATTCTCAGTTCAATTTTTAAATTTTTATGTATCAATGTATCTAAGACAAAATGAGCTTGATGTTATTGATGTAAATGGCAAATGCCATCAAACCCAGACAGCTAATTTTTAGTCCAAGAAAGTCAGTGTGCTTACTGTCTAGGAGAGAAAGTTGTATAGAGCCCATCACCTTGAGAGGACCAGTCAAGGGACACAGTTAGCCAGAGGCAAGCTCCCAGGAGAGAAGCAGGAAAATAAGTTTCCTAAAATAGCTCCCATTTCTTTCCCAAATCACTCTCCAGAGATCTCCATTGACTGACCCCATAGCAAGAGGGCACCAGGTGAAAAGCAGGGTAGAAAAGAGTGGGGAGTAAATTTGGAGGGATATTCCTCATTACTTCCCTTTCCTTATGCAGTCAGTAAATACTCCCCAGTGTTTATGTACCTGTCCTTGCACTAGACCTGGATATAAAACAGGAAGTGAAGCTCATACATGGTCTAGTCCAGAGGCCATCCTGGTGGGTAGTAAATGGGATGAAAGAGTTACATCAAGGAGTGCTAGGGACAAAGGGTACAAAATATATGTAGATTAAATAAACAGTTAAGAATCACAAATGAAGCATTGTTCTCTTTTGTTTTTATTTCGACAACAGATGGTTGAATGAAAAACTCCAATAAACTTAGAATACTGATTTAATAATGGAATATTATCAGTAAAGCTCATTTAGAATATGTAATTAGATTTCATCCTTGATTATATATGCAAATACCTCCTAAGAAAATAACAGCTTAATTTTGGTTCAGTAGTCATTTCAAACCTTTGAACCTCTAAATTTTTGTGTAGTATAGTAATCTATGAAAGCGATATGAGTTTATGAGTGGAAAATTATACAGTCTTAAGTTCTTACTAGGAAAATAAATAATACTACCATGGAGAGAGGGAAAGTTCCTATAGAAAACGTATTACACTGAGGTATAGCTCAAGAGAAATCAATAATTATCAACTTTTGGTGCATATTAAAGTTAATGTAATAAAATTGATACCCCGAATACTGTTACTAAAAACGCCATATCAATAACAGTAAAAATAATATCCTATAAAAATATAAAGAGCCTACTCAGAGAAAAAAAAATCTGTTGCTGTTACATGGTAGGTTTAAGATTCTCAAGAGAAAAGATTTAAATTGAAATCTCAAAGATGATTCTGTAGACTAGAGTATCACATATCCTGCTTGTGGTCAACTAGAATTTCCATAAAACTTTTCCGTTAATTTACTCAAAGCTAAATCTTTCTCTTAAATGTATTTTTTTGAAAATCCTCACATGTAGGTACATTGTATATCAATGTAACTATGTTAAACTGATTTGTTTTTGTTTTGTTTTGAGTCATTTATTCTAGTTTATAATATACTTTATTCACGTTAATTCTACCATCTGGCATATTAACTATTCTTTCTCTTTTTGTTTGGATCATAATTTTCATGACGATAGACTCAATGCAGGAACCTGTGGTGCATCAGTAGAGACATTCCTACGGGCTGACAGAGATTAATTAAGCAGCATCAGCTCCAAATTTATCTAACTGCATAGTTTTTTTTTTTTTATTTTTTTTTTATTTTTTTTTTAAATATTTTATTTTTTCCTTTTTCTCCCCAAAGCCCCCCGGTACATAGTTGTGTATTCTTCGTTGTGGGTTCTTCTAGTTGTGGCATGTGGGACGCTGCCTCAGCGTGGTCTGATGAGCAGTGCCATGTCCGCACCCAGGATTCGAACCAACGAAACACTGGGCCGCCTGCAGCGGAGCGCGCGAACTTAACCACTCGGCCACGGGGCCAGCCCCATCTAACTGCATAGTTTTGAACCTTTCTATTTTTTTAATTCTCTTCAATGCATATCCTTAAGTATTTATGGAGCCCTGACTACGTGGAAGAAACTAGCCAGGAGATGGGAACGCAAAATGAAAAAGCCATGATCTCTACCCCACAGGCTAGCCAGGAAAAGTGCCACATTTGCAACTTACTGTGGTTAATGTGGTAAGAAATACAGAAAGCCTCATACAAATGATGACGCCTAGAAGCTTCAATAGGAAAAGCACATGGTTGGTTTAGGGGCTCAAGGTATATGGCTAACTTTTCTCATCAATTACTACGCGTCAGGAATTGTTCTAAGTGCTTTATATGTTAGCTCATTTAATCCTCACAATAGTATGAGACCCTTGGAGATGGGTCTCAAGGTCACATATTTAGCAATTTGTAGTCTGGATTTGAACAGTTATTCACTCACTAGGGCCGGTGTTCTTTGGGGCCAAATTTGAATACCCATAAATACCAAATTAAGAGTGATTAACTTATTCTTGCTAGCAATAGGGAAGTATCAAAAGGTGATTTAAGAGGGAAAATAACTAATTCGGTTACATGTTTAAGATAATTCTAGAGTCAGTTCGAAAAGTGGAATGGATTAGGACATTGAAGGAGACTGGAAAAACAGTTTTTGACTTCTGAATTGACGGGAGGAGGGACTGAGCTATGGCAAGGTCTTAGTTACCCTGATTAGTTCCACCTCCACACCCATCACCCCACTTATGAACCGGGTCAGAAGAACTCCTAAGAAAGCAGTCTTTCTATTCACCCCTCAAGGAAGCTCCTCCAGTTGCTACTCACGAAAGCTGCTTGCTCTGCACTATTTGCAGACCTGCCACTTTTGATTTCATGCTTGCACATGATAACTTGTACTGTTTCTTGATGTCTTGGACTTTACTCTTCTAAAATACAAATTTACTTCCCTAAAGTCATAACTCATCCTTTCCCACTTTTGCACCAGCTTTGTTTCCTGGAAATCCTAATCTGCGTATGACCTTGGCCCGGAAGTTTGAAATGGAGTGGAAAGCATGTTGAAACAAGAAACGTGATCCTTTCAAAGACCTCATTGAACCTCAGAATAGATTTTGAGGCATTTCTCTTTCCCTGCTCACCTCTTATAAGTCTCCAAGTCCAATGGGTTTTATCTCTGCAGCACGTATGTAAAGATTTAGGTCAATACCACTTAGGGTTAACTAGGAATGTCATAGTCCTCTGTTATGCCTATTGTAAACATCTCCTCTAAATTTTCTATGAGATTTGCCTCTGTGGCAAATTTGCAATCTTTCATGGAATGGGAGCAGTTAATAAAGTATTGGCTATTCTACCTATACACATTCTTACATGTGACGCCGGATGTGGCAATGTGTTATTGCAGCTAAAGGCCTCATCCTGGCTAGCAGCCATCACACAGAGAGCACAACAGATTAATTCATTGTGATTTTTTAAAGTATTTGCATTCTTAATATGAATTATTTGTTTAACTAACACCTTCTGCCTTAACAAGGGGTGTTAGCATATGGAAGCATCTGTTGGGCCCTGCCTACTGATGTGAAATGCAAGATTTCTGAAATATAAACATTTGCACAGATATATGAACACACAATCAACAGCTACAATCGGCATTGCTCTCATTATACAAATGGTTTTGGGGATAAAAGTGTAAAACGAATCACAATTCAGGATGAGATAAGCCCTCATTCTGTGTAAGTGTTGTCTTTAGCTCCAGTATATAGCAACTAATCATTCTAGTCACCACAATAATGCAGTTGGTTACACAGTTGGATTAACCAGAGGTATTAGCAGTAATTTGCGAAAGCTTGATGAAAGAAATGACTTTGTAAAAGTAGGTCAGAAAATTTAGTGGGGAGGTAGAAGGACAGTCCTCTGTACAGAAATAAGTAGAGTCAGAATTTGATATATTTGTCTGAGGATTTGTGATGCATCTTCTAAGATACATGTAGGAAAAAATCAATTATAATATAGAAATATGTAAATACAAAAGTATATTTGAAGGAGGTTAGGGTAGAATCAACTTAGTACCCACGATTAGGTGTTTTCCTTGAGTTTGAAAGGTAAGTGAGAGTCAGTGGGGAAGTCAAGTAAATGAATTTCTTGTAGTGTATAAATCAATAGTGGAGGAGTTGACTATGGTCCGACAGCTTTAGCTATAGCTCAATCATAGAGTGTTTAGGAGTGAAACCAAACAAATATACAATCGTAAGAATCAAAAAGGAATGCATTGATGCAAGATATATCTCGGGGAGAAAAGGTTAAAATAAATGAGTCACAATCTTTTGAAACTGTGAGCACTTTAACAGTATTAATAATGGAATAGATTTTAGGGAAGGAAAGAGGTTTTGCAATTGAGAGTGAGAAAATAATTTCTGTATAGAAATATTAAGTTTGAGATATTGACGGCAAGTAGAGATATTTCAAAAGCACCAAAAATTAAAAAAAAAAATTTAAAAATAAGGTCAGGCCTCCATCAGTAGAAATATTCAGAAAATCTGGATCTTATTGGCTGACCAGCAGATAGACCAGATGCTGTAAATTTAGTTTTCCATCTGTGTAGCTTTTCCAGTTTTATTGTTAACATTGGCTCCTTTTAAGAGTTCCTGGTATGTGTGTGTGTATGTGTGTGCATACATGCATGCACACATATGAGATTCCTGCTGTCTTGACACTCTTTGTCGGTTTTGTGGTGCTGAGCATCAGCATTGGAAAGCAGGCAACAGCAGGTTGAGTGCTAAATGAAAAGTGTAAAAATAGAAGTAGCAGACTCAATAATGTGGTGAGATCTGGAAGACAAGGGGATTAAGGGAAAAGAGCGACTGCTCTTTTTCAATATTTACTTAAAAGATCTGACGGAGTAAGATATAACCATTTGCCGTATGATTAAGATAAAAAAAAATAACCACCAACCTTAGAAAAACTGTTAGGCCCCAGTAAGCACCGCATGACACCCTGCCCCTACTCAAAAGTCCACCTGGGATAATGAGAGCTGAGCTTAAAAGAAGAGTAGGCTCAGACTTTGCAGATGGAACATTCTCAGATAAATCATGACAATCTCAAGAAGCAAGTAGAAGCAGAGAAAGAAAATGAATAAATGACTTAAAGATTTCAAATGCTTACAAAAATACATACCTGAAATGTCTGTAGGTGAAAATATTATTTAAAAGAAATGCCAATTCTTGCTACTCAGGTTTTAGCATAAATACAATTTATTTTATATGTCAGGCTAAGGAGCACATAAGAAGAAGCAGAATTTTTAGAAGTGAAAGGGATAAAGAGAAACTCAGTACCTGAAAATCTTGAGATTCCATAGTCTGTAAAAATATATTGTGAATTCAGGAGAACCATTTTAACCCTAATTAGAACGGAATAGAAATATAAACTCTAGAGAAAAGAGTTGTGCCCCTTTACTGAAAGCCTCAAATACAAGGTTATTATCCAAGTTCATTATTTTTCTTTGTTGTAATGCTGTTTTCTGTATCCTAATTTCATATCAAACAAAGTAATTCCTGACAATTGAGAAAACTGGATTTCCTGTTTTCCATTCAAGACATTTTGTAATAATTATTCCCCCTTAAGAGAGCCCTCTGTTCTCTTTTTGAGCCCCTTTTCAGCTTCCTGTTTGATTTTTTTTAAAGACATTGACTTGTGTTTTCTTTAACACATTTTTATTTTCACTTTGATATTTTTTATTTGATTAGTAATCTTGTGAAATTATTTCCTAAGTGAAAGCTGGACTGTCTCTGAGGGAGTCAGCTTCCAAGGTGACTAATGGGAAGTCATTTTTTATGTCTACCTATTATTTTTATGTCTTCCCATTATTTTCCAGGCATAGGCTCCTTCCCATCTTGGAAACTTTCCTGAGATCAGTTTCTAGGTCTCATTTCAAACCCCGTCAGCCTATCCCCAACTTGTCTGCCCTCCTTTCACTCTTAAAGAAACCCTTCTTTCTCTATCTAGTTTCCTTCAGAGCAACTCTCACTTTCATTTTTTCTCAAACTCCATTTCCCTCTAATTCTTTCATGATAGTCTTGAAGGCTCATCAAACCAGGATCTGAATCATTAGCAAGTGAAAATGACTTTGATTTCTTTGAGAATTTCTAAATTAAACTTCAGGAACAGAGGACAGCATTCTCATTTCACTCTGTTAGTATGACAAATAAAGAAAATAAAACAGCAGATTTTCAATATTCAAACAATCCAAACATTCTAATCCTGCCACAGTTTATTGAGTGATTAACTGATGTAACCGAAGGCTTATCCCTTCTCACTTTCCACCACAGAGGGTGGAAAACCTTTCTTGCAGCTTGACGTGGCCCTGTGACACGGTTCTGTCCTGAAAGGGAGGGAAGTCATCTGGTGGTGATGGTGGTAAGGGGTTTCTGGGATATCTTTTTCTTTCTTTGTAAAATGATTGAATGAGAGTGAACATGGATGTGATACCTGGAGAGGCAGCGTGGTCTCTGTCACCATGAGGCAACAAGCATGCAGATGAAAAGCCATATACTGAGGATGGTGAAGCAAAAAGATGAAGGTCCTGGGTCACGGATGGTGTCTCAGAGCAGTGGAACCACCACCAGTAACTGTTTACCTTCTTACATTTCTTTTTGGGTAAGAGAAATTTCTTTGCTCCATTACTTATCTGGTTTTCCGTTACTTGCAATCAAAACTCATCCTCACATGCTGTCCAAATCTTCATCCTCATGAGTACGTGCCCTGGAGTCATTACTGTAACCAAGCCAACTGTGTCCCTTATAGAGGAGGACTCTTGTCCAATTTGTGGCTCTGACTGTCAGTGTCCCCTTGGGAGAAAAACCTGTTTAACTTCAGCTGTGTCTCTGGTTCAGACACAAATCTATAGTGTCGGAAAGAAGAACCTTAGGCAGGATACTATCTTTTCCTCCACCCCACTTGAACAAAACCACTTTCTGCCTATGGCTAAAATCAGTCATGCAAATTGGCTTCTTTTGTGTTAATTACCACTTCAGGAGACATGTTCAGACACATCTGAATCCCTACTTTATCCCAAGTGCGGGGTCCAGTATTTTTGTTATATTTATACAGCTTATTTAATTAAATGTGTCTGGAGTGGCAGTATGTTATTCAAAAAGTCTCAAGTAGTGACGCCTCTTTTCTTACAGAGGTTGAACGTAGACTTTTATCTGTATTTTGTCAATCCTAGATCTTTAACTTACCATCATAGAACTTGTGATTTCTTTTCCTTCCACTATTAACTGCTTTACACCTTTAGGTGTTCAGACTATTGGCAGAGACTTTTCTTACAGATTATCATTGCTC
The DNA here is from genome assembly GCF_037783145.1 of Equus przewalskii. NCBI lineage: Eukaryota > Metazoa > Chordata > Mammalia > Perissodactyla > Equidae > Equus > Equus przewalskii. The sequence goes on along the minus strand of NC_091832.1, from coordinate 99,491,935 downwards.
TCTTGTTTTAATTTATTTCCTTTTCCACTTTGATCCATTTTGTAAAGTCTCTCAAAGTTTTTCTTCTCATTTAAAGCTTACTGACAACTTTAAAGTTAACCTCATCTTGAAAATATTCCTTCCTAGTATTACATGACCATCTATTAAGCAAAATGTGCCAGATATAACATATATTACAAACATTATAATTCGAGTTCAGGTTATTTATTTGAGACATAACATGGCTGAAATTATCAACCATACTCAGGATTTCATGTATTTTAAGAATGTTTAAACATCCTGTTCATATGAATCTGATTTTTGTGTCCTTAAAATTGTTCTACACTTTTTTATGTTAACATAGTGAGGGCACTTAGAGGTTAGAGAGATGAAAGGAGGGACAACCATTCCCCACCTCACTCTGCACTTGGACCATCTGAGTCATTTCCATGGCACTCTTGAAGATCATCTAGCTCAAGAAATTTTTGTAGCGACAAGACTCTTAGCTTATATGGCTTTATATTCTCCATAGCGTCTCCTTGGTAAAAAGTTTTGAAACTTAATTAACTTCCATGATGAACAGTCTGTTGGTAAGGTAATATGGGTAATTCATACAGTTTGCTTATATTTCGGAAGCAGTCAGAGCAGAGCAAAGTAGAGAAAAGGTGGTACCTGTAAGGTCTAGATACACCATCCAACCAGTAACTAGATAAACAATCATGAAGGGAGTTCAACTTTTTTGTTTCCTGGAAAAAGAAGTTGTCATATGTCACAGCTTGGGTTATTATATTAGGCTCCATGTGAAAATTTTGCTCCAGTTGCTGACTAGGGTTTTGTGAGTCATGAGATCTGTGTTCAAATCTCAGCTCTATAACTTGACGAACATATAACTTTGGGCAAGTCACCTCATCGCCCTGTTCCTCTTTCTGCAAAATGCGTGGTTAGCCTGAAATAATCTCCAAGGCTCCTTCAAATGCTAACAATTTTATTCTAGTTCACAAACAGCCCAAATGTTCCTGAAATATTCTGGAATTGACAGTACATGAGTAATCAGATTCTTAAGTGAACAAAATGAGTCATTTTTGGATGTTTACACTAAACATTTAACAAGCATTTTATTCCTCTCAAAATGCATATTTTTAGTTTAAGCACTGAGGTGTAGATTTAAGTGTTGTTGGCATGAATGCTCTGGCCATTTTTATAAAAGAATGATACCCTTGGGAGATTAAAAATTCTAAGATGCAAAAAGACTGGGAGATGTAAACTATATTTTAGTGAACCAACTGATTTTGCCATTGTCAAATGCATTTATATTCACATTCACAATAGATTTCATTAAAGATTCTTAGCATATTTTTACCATATGATTAAAACCTTTATAATGTTTGAAGACATCTCTCCTAAAGGAACAAATGCAACAAAAACAGATGTAGAAATCAAATAAGATAATATATCTGAAAAAAATTAAATTATAAAGTGTTATGTTCACATAAAAGTATTACAATTAGATATAATATAGTTACTGTAATTGTATAAATTATTTCTAGATAATTAAAAAAGTCCAAAAATGACCAATTTTGTGTCATATTCATTTTTATTCTTATTACATATTTCAGTAGTCGCAAGCTAGAATTCCATGCTTCTCAGCTGCTGGTTTTACTAACATGTTGATCTAGGCTAAGGAATAGCAAAGCTGATGAATTTTTGTGGTGCAAGCTTTCGCGGGTTTTCTAGAGCACTTCTTGGTGAAGTGTTAGCTCTCTCTAAGATAATGAAATCCCTGTGCTAGCAAGAGTGTAATGGGTAGGACAGGAAATTGAACTTGCACTCTAAGGATAATGGAATGGGAATGTGAAGAATTACACTAGGGGACAAAAGGGTTAGTACTGTCAAATTATGGTCACTAGTGGCAGGGACTGAGTCCTCTGAAGAAAAGGCCCTCTTCAGCAATATCAGGACAGAGGGCGGTTGAGTCAGTTGAGAAGCTGCCATCCATAGATTTATTAGCTTGTCCCATAAGCCATGTAGACTGCCCCTAGCAGCATCCTCTTGTCTCCAGGGGAATGTCTAAAGGGGCTTAGAAGTTCTCCTCAGTAACCCCCAGGTACCTCTTTTGTGAAGACTAAGTCTTGAGAGTGCCAAGAAGAAAAGTTAGCATCCTGATATTGAGTAGATTTTAGATTCCTCCTTTGTGACAAATAAAACACAATGGGAGTACAACTAATTGTTCCCCATGATGCGGACATAAGTTCATTTCAATGCTTGGTCAGTCAATAAATCTATCAGTCTGGCAAATATTGGGTCTTAACAAATATGCATAACTTATAGAGGAAAAATAAAATAAGTAAAGTATAATAATGAAATTAGAAAAATGAATATGTTTTATAGATGAGCCATGTTATTTCAAAAGTTATTCTGAATTCCTCTTCTAGTTACTTGTATGAAAAAATTGTTTACCTTATCCGTCAAAGAATCAAGATTTTTGTTGTCACCCTTTCTGGCCCATCATTCCAGGCTTGGTTGAACATTTTTGAGATGTGGGCAACAGCCTTTACACTATCTGAATGGCTGAAGGCTTAGGATGTAAGGGGTGATGGAAGGTAAGCTGTACTTGGTAAATTGTGTTATTTTTTCTGTAATTCTGGTGATATAATTATGTGCTCTAGGTCAGCCTGCTCCCTATGAACAGAGGATAGAGTTAAATTCAATGAGGCAATAGAAAAATCAGCATTAGAATACAGATCCCCCAGAGTTACACTCAGTTGCTTGGTTCACATGTTGCTTCTGCAGTGGTTCTGAACCTGTCCTAGTGTCTTTCAGGTATTTCAGACATCTGCTAACCAAGCCTGTAAAGGTGGTCTGTGTGGACACAACCTTGCACTATCTGAACTTTCACTTTTTTTTAAACCTGATAATTTTAATAATGTAATGAACTTCTGCTAAATATAAACTTAGCAAGTCCCTATAAAAGCAAATCTCATGACAAAAAAAGGAAAGGGTGGGTAAGATATGACCTGTACATGACTTGAAAGCTTATAGTCAGATTTTCATTGGGGCCATTGTTTTATTTCCTTTGGCTAATGCAGACTTTTTGTACGTCTGCATTGGGAGTCAGTGGTCATCTTTATGTTGCTGTAAGAAGCTTTTATTAGAGAAATTATTAAAAGAATGATTGCCTTAAGTCTGGGCTTGATATTCAAAATCCTTTTCAAATAAACAAATTTCAAAATGGAAAGGACTGTTACCTTTGTTTTCAGGAACATGCAACCTTGACAATTTGTAAAGGACTAAATGCTGCTTAGTGACACTCCATTTTCTGTTGGTCAATGCCATTGACTTTAGAAAATATCTGAAAACAGAGATCTCAGTTCATTGCAGCCTTTTTCCAACTTTCCTACAAAGTTTTCCATCTTTATTTCATTAAAACCAATTAAGCATATTGCACTGGCAGAGATTAATACTGCTAAATGTCAATGATGTGCCTGCTTTGAAAAAATTATTGTGCTGAAGAGTAAATAGCAATACAATAAAAACACCCTGACATCCTCCTTGCAGGAAAGCAGAGAGCTGTAAGATGGCAGGAAGAGTAAAGAAGGGGATAATAATGGCTGATCGCTAAATTGATTTTAGTAGTTTACATTCCCAGAAAATCAGCTGAATATACACACAGAAAACAAAGCAAGCCAAGAAGAAAAGATGGAAGGTTACAGCTGGTGGGTACAATCTTTGACATAAGTGGACGCTGTTGGCAATGCTCTCAAGAATGTGTTGAAAATGAAATAGTGACCTTTCTTCTTCTTTACGGCTCAAAATATCATTAATTAGCAGCTTTCTTGAAAAGTCTTGTTGTCCTCCAGGCATATGGACTATGTTGTTCATCTCCCAAATCTAGTTTCTGTAAGAAATCTCTCACTATGCAGCAAAACATCAGATATAACAGAAATATTTTTCTTAGTTGGAACCAAGGCAACTGGCTGGATCGGCGACCAGCAAACTATGGCCAGGAGACCAAATCTGGCCCACCACCTGTTTTTGTAAGGTGTTCATGCTAAAAATGATTTTTTTAAACATTTTTAAAAGGCTGAAAAAAATTAAAAGTAGAATAATATTCTGTGATGTGTGAAAATTGCACTAAACTCAAATTTCAGTGCCCATAAAGAAAGTTTTATCGGAATACAGCCTCACCTCTTTGTTTCTGTATTGTCCACAGCTGCTTTTACACAACTGTAACGGCAAGGATGAGTAATTGCCGCAGGCACCATGTGGACTGCCAAGCCTGAAACATCTACTATCTGGCCCTTTACAGAAAAGGTTTGTGCACCCTTGAGATAGACAATTATCTAAGAAACAGTTTGAGGCTTGATGTTTAACGTTGAATTGTTTTTCTTTTTTCTTTCTGTATTCATCAGTTTTTGAACACAAAGAGAGGAAGAAAAGTTTGTAGGGGGATAAGAAGAAAGAAAATTGCAAAAGTTGAGTTTTATTTAAGAATTGAAAATTACTCTGCGTATTCATATTGGTCAAGGTTCTCCAGAGAAACAGAACCAAGGTTAGATCAGTTGATCTCTCTATCCATTTATCTATCTATCTGTATTCCTGCACGTCCTTAGTTAGCCTACACATATGCAATGATAAGAGATATAAAAGTTATCTTGGTGAGTTAATTTGCTAGGGCTGCAATAATAAAGTAGCACAGACTGTGTGGCTTAAGCAATAGAAATTTCTTTTATCACAGTTCCAGATTCTAGAAGTCCAAGATCAAAGTGTCCACCGGATTGGTTTCTTCCGAGATCTCCCTCTTTGGCTTGCAGATGGCTGCCTTCTTTCTCACAGTGTCCTCACATGGCTGTCCGTGGGTCTGGGTGTTGTCTGTGTCCTAGTCTCTTCTTCTACTGAGGACACCAACCACATTACATTGCAACCCACTCATATGACCTCATTTTACCTTAATTATCTTTTTAAAGGCCCTATCTCCAAACACAGTCATGTTCTGAGCTAGCTGGTGGTGGGATTTCCCGTATGCATGGGGAGGTGGGAGGTACAGCTCAGCTCATAAAATCTGGCAAATATTCAATGACTGAATATTTTCTATCCCCAAAGAAAATTACTAGATTTTGATCTATTTTTAAACTTAAAACATTTCTGTCAATAAAAAGGTTTTCTTTCCTTTTTTTCTTTTTTTTTTTTTTTGAAGAAGATTAGCCCTGAGCTAACATCTGCCACCGATCCTATTCTTTTTGCTGAGGAAGACTGGCCCCGAGCTAACATCTGTGCCCATCCTCCTCTACTTTATATGTGGGATGCCTGCCACAGCATGGCTTGACAAGTGGTGCATAGGACTGCACGTGGGATCCAAACTGGTGAACCCCAGGCCACCGAAGTGCGAACTTCACTGCTACACCACGGGCCTGGCCTGTGTCACTAAAATGTTATGTTGAAATATTACATGCATCCAGAAAAATGAACACTTTGTAAGAGTACATTTTGACGAATTATTAAAAACAAACACATCTTAGACAAGAAATAGATTGTTAACAGAATTCTAGTCATCCCTCTCTTTCCTCTCCTAATTACCACTCTTTCGTCTTCCCAAAGTTAACCGCTATCCTGTCTTATTTCTGAATTTTTTATGAATATGATATATTCTTTTGTATCTGGCTTCATTCACTCTACATTACATTCATAAGATTTATCCTTCTTGTATGTGTGGCAATTCATTTTTATTATAGGAAAATATTTGTATGTGAATATACCACGATTTATTTATCCTGCTTTCGGTTATTGACTGTTGTGAATCATACTGCTGTGAATATTTATATAAATCTCTTTAAAACACTTTTAAACTATAACTATGCAAAAATGACTTTTTGTTAAAGAAAAGAATAAGGAAAAACACCTTTTAGCATATAGTTTATCTTCCAAAATACTACATTTTATTTATTCATCCTGTTTACAATTTTGTTTGGTTTTGACATGTATGTCTCAGGCATTGTGCTAAGAGCAATTGTAGATACACTGCTGAGTACTGTATAAACTTCTTTGAAGGATTTTGGAGTATAATGGACTGGGGCAGTGGTTTTCAAAGTATGGTCCTGAGGCCAGCAGCTCTATGTCAGCATAAACTGCGAACTTGTTAGAAATGCAAATTCTCAGATTACTGAATTGTAAATTCCAGGAGCGGGACTCAGAAATCTGTAATTTAGCAAGCCCTACAGATGACTCTGGTACTTGCTAAAGTTTCAGAACCACTCTGGTGGAAAGATGAGAAGGCAAAAATTAACATAAAATGTGTAGACTTCTTTTCTAGAAGCCTAAGAAGGCAATGGTAGGGTCACTTAAATCAGCATGAGGTGAACAGAGAAAGCTTCCCAGAGGGAGCCATTTGTCATCAATTTTTAATAAAGACAGAAGCCTTCTTTCAGGTGACCTTAGCATTTTTTATCATAAGTAGTAGCAACATTTACCTGCTGGCTTTTAATTTCTTTCAACCTTGTCTCAAAATCTGTCACCACCTGTTAGGCAAAGGTCACGTATATTATACATCTAAGCAGTAAGGGAGCAGCCTCAGGTTCAACACTTTTGTAGTGATATTCTTGCGAGCAATAAGACTTCTCCAATTCCAAACTCTTTGCTGGATCTATGTCATATGTCCATTTTGTCTTCTTGCCCATCTAGAAATGAGACAAATAGTCTAACTCCTTCATAGCAAAGCATCATGGCATAATGGATAATAGAACAGACTCTGAAAAGGAGATGCCTGGATTCAGGTTATAACGTTTTGCTTTGTAACTGTGTGGCAGTGGACAGACTGAGGTAACTCCGCCACATCTCAGTTTTCTCCTCTATAAAACGGGGATGCTAATAATACCTAACTTGTAGGGTTAGAATTAGGACCAGAGGAATTAATACTCAGAAATCATTTAGACCCATGTTTGGTATATAAAGAGAGCTTAATAACTGCTAGATTTTAAATTTTTCTTAGTGGAATTCACAGTTCTGTTTATTTTTTACCAGTATTTTTCCATTCCAGCAAAATTCCACTGTGACAACAATCCATTTCATTTGTTTAAAGTGAGTTGACTTTTGATTACCAGTGGCTTCAATAGATGAACTGTTGTAGTTTATCTTATTATGGTGATTATTATTCTATTCCACAATATGAAACACACTGCAATTATATCAACTGTTATACACGTATGTAATATATAGTTCCAGACTCAATGTGCAAATAGATATTCCCATTATTCAGTATCATAAACTGAGGATCTTTGGCAATGTGCATTCACCTACAACCCGTTATGGGTCCTACTGAAAGATGTTTTACACCAATATATATATACATGTGTAAATCAATACATTTAAAGATTCTAGACTTTCTAGACTAAGTTTCTTACAAACACTGGAAAAGGAGTAGAGGCAATTTTCTTCGGGATTATCTGGGATTTAGGATTCATGATTTTTTCCTGCTTTTAATCTCCCAGGACCGTTTTGACACCTAAATGAGTTCCAGGAACTTTATATCTCTCCTATCTTCTGGGATCAAATTATCCCAGCTTCTTTATATCCTTTCAAAGTTGCTACTGTCTACTCTATCCTTTAGGGATCCCTTCCCTCAATGATTGACTATAAAGTGGGACACCAATTTTCCAACAGCAAAAACTCTACTATCTTGTAAAAGAAATACATAAACGTATTCCACTTAAAGGATTTTTACTTTTTTTTTTAAACTATGGGTGTCCTCAGTCAGAAGCATAAGGCAAACAAAAAGAGAAACTTTTGAAGTCTTCACAGTTATTGACCTCACTTATGTAGTCATTACATCCCTTGTGAAATAAGCAGTGGTAGTCTAGGGTTTAATATGTGAGTTTTCAAGCGTTTAGGAGTTACTCAGAGGTTCATAGCATATAGTAATTTTTACATTTTGAGACATGAATTTTTACTGGAAGCCTGCAAGTCTTATAAACAGAAAACCCAACTAAGATAGGCTGTGAAGCCTCAAATTCCAAACCTTCTTTGCTGAATCTGTGATATATTGTTTTGCCTTCTTGCCGATCTAGACACAAGAAAAATAGTCAAAGTCTTTCCTAAAATAACATTATTGCATTGTTCGTAATAGCACAGGCTCTGAAGACAGATAACTTGAGCTCACATACTAGCTTTTTGTTTCCTTAAAAAAAAAAAACACGGTATTTACTGTTTCTATAAACTGTTTCAGCCATTTCTCTTGTCAGCTTCCTCTAGATGGCTCCCTGCTTAGCCTCCACAGGGCAGATCTAGGAATTTCCATGTGGTGATAGCAGTTTCAAGCCTCACAAACTCATGAAAAATCAATCAGAGAAAGTGTAGTTCCAAGCTAAACTTAAGAGTTAGATTGTTAACATCCTTCTCTCTGAACCAAAAGACGTGCTCAAAAGACGTGACAGGCTGATTGACGTGCGCAACTCATAGCCCTTTCCTTGAAATTGGAGTTGAGGTAAACCATCCAAAACGTACACTGAGGAGATGAACACCCTAAGGAAAATTTGAAGTCCTGTTATAAGGAAGAAGTAGAGTAGCTGCAGGGTAGCACAGAGAGCTTTCCAGGAGGGTCAGAGAGCCTCTTCGATTGCGAACGCACCCGGTGGGCAGCCCGATCCACACCTCAACCCAGCTCTCGGCCCCCACCATCTCCACACGTGCAGTGCTTCTTGTTAACTGATAGAAACTCTTTGTTGGTGGAATAAAACCCTCCAAAGAAAGCCAAACACCTGTGCTAGGTGGGATGTGAAGAAAAAGCAAGAGAAGCCAGGAAAGTGAAGGAGCTCACACGTGGGAAAATGAGGATCTCAGAATTCTCTGCTGTGAATATCAAGGGTCAACTTTATTATCTTCTCTTATTCCTCTAGTTGGAAGCATCTTCCTTCATGAACTTCCCCTAAAACCAAAGCGTATGTAGATAACTTTCCGGCAAAAGCAGTTAGGGCGAATAGCTCAAGCTCACTATTGTCTAGAGGGCATCTTCCTTTCCAAAACTATTTGAACAGGGTTAAAACCCCAGTGAAACTTTGTCCAAATGCAATGTTTATAATTATACTAATTCTTTGATTTTGTGCTGGCTGATTTTATTTTATTTTTAGGTGGTGGAACAAAATGTCTCTCAAATCTGTTTAGTTCTGTCTAGCCCCTTTGTCAGGTACTATCCAAGCTTTTTTCCCCAACCTACTACCTGAAAATCCATCTCCACAATCCACCCTTCAGAATGCTGCCAAAATTATCTTGATAAAAATTCCAAATGTGTGTCCAATAATAAAACACAAAGTCCTTAGTTTGATTGAGAAAGTCACTTCACTCTATTTTTCTGGGTTCCTTTTTAATCTATCGCACACCCTAAATGTCACCTACACTTAGTCACTATTTCTTCAACGTGCCTTGCACTTTTATGCCTCCACAAATCTAATTTTGTCATTTCTTTAGTTTGAAATGTTCCTTTTCTTCCCCAACTTCCATCTGTCCTTCATGACTCCTTGACTAGAGATCTCTTACTTGAGGTGATTTTTTTTTTAATCTAGTCAGGAGTCATTTCCTCCTAGGAGTTCACATTCTACCTCTATTATAGATGGAGTGTGTTATACATGGCATTGGAGTAGTGTCAAAGTCAGCATCCCGGGGGCGGCCAGTGGAGCAGCAGTTAAGTGCACACATTCAGCTTCAGGGGCCCAGGGTTCGCCAGTTTGGATCCCAGGTGTGGACATGGCACTACTTGGCAAGCCATGCTGTGGTAGGCATCCCACGTATAAAGTACAGGAAGATGGGCATGGATGTTAGCTCAGGGCCAGTCTTCCTCAGCAAAAAAGAGGAGGATTGGCAGGAGTTAGCTCAGGGCTAATCTTCCTCAAAAAAACAAAGCTAAAAAAATGTCAGCGTCCCCATCAGACTGCAAGCTGGATAACTGGAGAGCAGAACGACTGAATGCACAAACTTGGGAATTATGGGAGTTACGTTCCACATTCTAACTTTGACACTAACTAGACCTATGACCTAGGGTAAGTAAACTTAACCTTTCAGTTTCCCCATCTGTATAAGGGCAGAGCACAATGGCTTCTGGGCTAGATCATATGATTTGCAATCATCTTCTTTCAAACCTCCCTGAACAAGTCACAGGATATGAATTTGACACCACTCATACCAAACACTTTAAAATACTACAGGCCAAGTTTTTTGTGGCGGGTAGGGAGGGAGACAGGGATTAAAAGGAGGAGGAAGAGTTGACCTTCTAAATGGACGTGATGTTGAAGTCCTCCTCATCAGGAATCAGCTGTGATGGACAACTTCTTGCCTCGCTTCATTTGTTCTTAAGCTGGGTTGTGGAGGTCGTCAGTAACCATATTATTAATCATCAAAACCAGACACATTTCAGAGTGAAAGGAATGCTGCTAACAATTACACTGGCACAACAGGCTTAAACAAGATTGGCCCAGACAAACCTTCCCCGTACTTTTTAAGAGGCTGAGGTGGACTTCTCAGCATCTGAAAAATGATGATGTAAGCTGTAGCAGGCTACTCCTTGCTTGGGATCCCAGCCCCTAATAGTTAGCACTCCTTCCAAGGCTTGCACCCAACCAAGGCAGCCATCTCAGAGCAAGGCGGCTTCTCACTGGCCCCCTTTCCTCCAGGCTCTTCTCTCAGGATGAAGGAGTTGAGGGAGGCGAAACTTCTCAGAGATTGATTTTCCCTGAAAACTAAGTCAGAGAACATGAAGTCTAATTTCTGTTAATCTGATTTAGGAATACAAATATAATAACACAAATTAAAAGGTTTCACTGCCCAAGATCATATTGGCCAGAATATTATATATATATAATAATATAAATAAATATATATAAATAATAAAAAAATATATATTTATAGATATATTTTCTTCCAATATCTAAGGTTAGAAAATCCTAAGAAGGATTTGAATATTCCTTAAAAGTGGAAATAATAATACCCATTTCAAAAGGAGAAGATTGGGATTATAAATTTCAATAGACATATTGTTAAATATTAGAACAAGTAAATATGTGGTTTATTAATAATTTTTATCTTTTTTAGTAAAGATACTGCTGATTCCTCTCAGTACATGTAACAGTAGAAGGTCTAAATGTTGAAGCTCTCCAAGTATTATTCCTGGACGTACTTTGCTCCTCCGAGTAAACTCTCTCCCTCGGTAATGTCTTCCAATTCCATGATTTAAACACCATCTATAAGCTAAGAGTTCCGAATGTTCAATTTTAAGCCCTACCTCAAATAACTACTTTCTTGCCATCTGCATATGGATATATAGTATACATTTTTCCAATTTAATGTATTCAGAATAAGCTCTTGTTTTCCTGATGCTGCACAGCTTATCCTAGTGTTCAAATCCCAGTAAAGGTTTCCACCATCCACTCAATAGTTTACACCAAAAACCTAGGAATAAACCTTCATTTTACCCTTTTCTTTCCTCTATTCATATCCTTAAAAAGTATCAATTTACCTACGAAATCAGTCTCTAGACCGTTCACTTGTCCTCATATCCATCACAGTCATATAGTCGTGTTACCTAGAACACAGCAATTGTCTTCTAAGTGCTACCTCCCAAGACGTGCAAACCATTCTTCTTAACAATTCTTTTTAAAAAAAATTAGACTGCGTTACATTGCTACTTAAAACACCCCCTGAACTCCTTTTTATTTCCTACAAAACTGATATGATGCTGCCGCAACCTTTCTGACCCCATATTGTGCATCTACTCAGTATGTTCCAGGCACCCTGTCTCCATCTCTTCCTTGCACATGCTCTTCCCCGACCTCTCCCTTGTCTCCTGACTTTGCTCCTACTATTGCTGTTGCCCGGAACTTTTCTCCTCTGAGTCTCTGCAGGGCTCACTGCTTTGCATCCTTTGCCTTTGGGCCCAGGGGTCACCTCTTCTGGGAAGTCTTCCCTGACCACTTCATCCTTCCCCAGTTGTTCCATTAAATTTTTGGTACATATATTCATATATACGATATCTATAAATCTCTATATAATACATATAAATATATGCATCTGTTTTCTGGTTTATAACCTATCTTCCACCATGAGAATGTGATCACATAGTGGTCCACATTTGTAGACCATATCTATATTCATTACTATGTCCCTAACTCAGTGCCTGGCTTATAGAAGGAGTTCAATAAATATTTGTTGGACTCTAATGAATATATCTGATTCATTTAAGTAACTTAAATAGAAGATAATAGCAAGAATTATTACTTCTTTTCCACAGACCATGAGTGGATTTATTTGGGTAGTGAGGGAAAAGGAAACCCATTTGCACTCTGCCCTCTTAGCACCAGGATAGAAGACAAGACCCTAACAACATGGCCTTATGTTCTCTGACACTGTGAAAGGGTCAAGTGGTTACATAAGCATTCCTGGTATAATAAAAAAAAAAAGGAAACCAAATGTAAGTGAACAAGGTATTAAAATACAAGCCAGTAAGTGTTGTGTACAACTTTAAAAAGGGGTTTAGTTTGAATAAACATATCACAAGATCAGCAGATAGATAGCAAAGCAATATTTCCTCAACAATTAAAGAAAGGGATTCAGGCTAACACTTACTTGCCTAAGCAGGTTTTTAATGCATAATAATTTGGTTTGTTTGGAAGAAGATTCTTTTTAAAAGACATTTATTATATTCAAAATGAATATTTAATTCTATTTTTACCACTTTTCCCATAGGCCCCTATTTCTACAAATGACAATTCTATTTTTCATCTTACTTTTTCTAAGTTATAGAAATCTCATAGTGGGGAGGAATTGCATATGTATCTATATATCTATGTAACAGAAGTACTCTCCTTCATGATTTAGGCTATACATAATAAGCCCTGATCAGTTCCCAGAAGGTAATTATCAAATTCCTCATCTGTAGGTAAAAGTGGATTTAGTTACAGAATCTGTCTTGCCCCTCACTTCCCATTCAAAAGCATAATGATCTCCTGTTTTACTTAGGCATGTCTTGAGCTCAGAGCAGCAACTCTTGCCTAGGTCTATTTCTATTCAGTGCCTACAACAATGTCAGGCTGCCTGCTGGTCCAAACTGAGCACTCCACATGTAAAGCATATAAGCTGTGGTGACATTTTTGCCAAAGTAGCAGCTCCAGCATATTGTGCCAGTGGTCGTGAGCCTCAGAAAGTAGGCAGACTTTATCTCCATATTGAAATTTATACTGAGTCCAAACTCAATAAAGTGGACTTCAACCATATTGGCCAAAGATATTTAAGTTAAAATAATCTTGATTTTCTCACTCAATTACCTCCACAAGGTATTAGGTCCCTCCAGGATGGCCAACAAAGGACATATCTGGAATCAATACAAGGTGGTAGAGATTCAGATTTCAGTAGAACACAGCCATCAGCAACACGCTGCTTATACAGTGAGATGGATCAGGATCTTGGTGGTAGCTGAGTTGCTCCAACTGAATGTACTCCTGGCAAATGGGTGAATTTTGGCTCAAGGTGGGGATTTATCTCAGAATCAGATTTGTCTGTTAAAACACGAAACCCTTTCAATAAAGTGTAATATAGTAACTTGAATACATCCTTTGCCATGGTGAACCTCAAATAGCTAACTTAACGGGCCTTAGACCTGAAGATCACAATCCTTAGTGATAAGTTCTTTTAGTTTATTACTTCAGTCATTTCCCAGAATGCAGGTTAATCCCAAACGGGGTGGGCCACATGATCACAGATTTCCCTTCCTTTTGACTCAGTTCTAGAACATGACAAATAGTTCTCTTCAGTTTTTGCTCTTCCTTGATCTGGGCTTTGACGCATGGCCACCCTATCCCATGCTAAATGATCTCTCCATTGCTGCATTCCAGAAAGAAGGGTTGGACACATCATGGCTTCTTCTCTTCCAGGAGAGTTGATGCAAATCAGTCCACATTCCCTGCCTCCACCAGCTCTCTATACTAAGAGGTGAAATAATTTTGGCAAATGTTATATGCAAACAGACAAATAGACAAATAAAATATTACACTATATTCTTATTCCAAGAAAATAGAACCTACCCCCTTATGTTTGACAAATTAGCAGGGCCTCTGAAAAAATATCCTTTGGAGGACAAGTATCTGATTCAGCTAATTAAAACACAATACCATCCATGACAAAATGAAACAGCTACAAATGTTTATGGGCCTAATGAAAGAGACTCAAAAAACATGAATAAAAGTAAAACATAGTTCCACAAACGCAGTAAAAGATTTTAACAACCCTTTTTTTCAGCACTCAGAGAACAACTCAGGACAGCATGGTATAGGTGTAATGAAAAACAAATAGATCAACGGAACAGCATAGAGAGTCTACAAAAAGACCCACATATATGTGGTAAATTGATTTTTGACAAAAGTCTCAAGGCAGCCAGACTTACTATTGGGAGAGCAGGGAAGGAAATATTAATGCTTATTTTACATCATACATAAAATAATAACTTGAAAGGAATGCAGACAATGGTAAAAACTAAACTATAAAACTCCTGGAATTAAACCTAGAAGAAAATCTTTGCCTTGGGCTAGGCAATGATTTCTTAGGGCACAAAAAACATGAACAAGAAGAGAAACAGATATGTTGGACTTAGGGCAAAATTCAAATCTTTTGCTCTTTGAATGCCAACATTAAGAAAACTAAAAAGCAAGCTACATGCGTGACAATATTCACCAAACATATCATTCACCGAATATATCCCCCAAACATTTACCTGACAAAGGATTTGTTTCTAGAGTATATAAAGAACTCTTAGAAGTCAACAATAGGAAGACAAACAAGTCTATAAAATGATCCAAAGATTTGAGTAGACACTTCAAAAAAGATATACAAGTAGCCAACAAACATATGAAAAAAGCCTAACGTTATTAGTCATCAGGAAAACACAATTTAAAATCACAAGAAGAAACTCACAGAGAAGATGGACATCAAAATGGTCAAAATTAAAAGACTCAAAAAACCAAGTGCTAGGAAGGATTTGGAGCGGCCAGAAGTCTCATACATGGTTGGTGGAAAAACTTTAGAAAACTGTTTATCATTTACTTAAAATGTGAAACATACCCCTACCAAACAAACAGCCATCCACTTCCTGGTTATTTATCCAAGAGAAATGGTCACAGAAGTCCACACAAAGATTCATTCTCAGATGGTGATAGCAGGTTTACCAGAAATAGCCAAAAACTGTAAATAACTCAAACGTCCATCAACAGGTAAAACACATGTGGTGTATCTCAACGCTGGAATACCACTCAGCAATAAAAAGGATCAAAATACCGATAATTGTAACAAAAGTGATAGACCTAAACTCTCTGTGCTGAGCGACAGAAGCCGGACACAGAAGAGCACACACTGTATGATTCCATTTATATGCAATTCTAGAAAATGCAAATGTATTTAGAATGACTAAAGGCTGATCAATTGTCACCTTAGGACATGACAGAGGAGAGGGAAGGATGGACTGCAAAAGGACATATCTATTTTTGGAAACGTTGAGAATGTTTTGTATCTTGATTGTGCAAGTGTTTTCAGAGGTGTATCCGCCAAAACTCATCAAATTGTATACTTTAAACAGATGCAGATTATTGTACATAAATTGTACCTCAAGAAGTTGATTTAAAGATAGCAGTGTTGGAATTTAAATTCACAATTTTCTGTACGCAAAATAGCCTTGTTAATCAGTATTTAATTCTTTCTGTATTTATGTATTTGCAACTTCACCATTCAAACTCAGAGTTTTGCTCATGCGGCAAGAAACTCCTCCAATGCACTCATTCCCAACGTCTCCATGAGAGAGCTACTTCTACAGTCACCAGGTGGTCATCAGTGTGCTATAAAATGCCCAAACTGTTACTTTATGAGAATATGTGAGGTTGGCATTATCCCAAGGTGCTTAACATATTTTCATTTTCATCATTGTGTACCTACCAATAAGCCATTCAAGATTCCATGATGGAGTGAGAAAGGAAATAAACTAATTTCAGTGTATATTGCCATTTTCCCTCTCTGTTCTCTATCCTTGTCATCCTAAGGCTAATAGGATCTTCCCATGTCCTTGTTCCTTATTTTATAAAGCATTCTTTTAAGCACCATAGTCCTGTACTATAGTCTGGTTAAATATAATTAGTTTATATATTTCCAAATATAACAGTCCTTGAACTTGTAGGAAGTCATTTATATGGCTGTTGGTTGTATATATATTTTTAGACTTAACCTTTAACGTAAAATGCTGTGGTTGGTTTTCTTTCAAATATCCATTTGTTTTATCATTTAAAAATGCAAAAGGAAACAATTTTATTTTAGTCATTGGAACTAAGATTTAACTATGAACTATTTCTTCCTTCCTTTTCTCAGAAAAATGAACCAATATAGTTTTTTATGTGGCTAAAGAACACAGACAGTACATGGTAGCACAATATTTGTATTTACTCATTCGTTGAATTTTCCACCAGATATTTTCAACATAAAATATTGAAGAAGTTTATGTTTTTTGTCGGTATATTTATATTATATTTACATGTGTTTAAATTTAACTCTGTGTTTTTTCACAAAGGACTGAACTGCTCTTTTCTCTGACTGTTAAAAATTGTTCTGAGAGTTTTAAACCTGATTATTTTGTTGTAATCTTTGCAACTTTTTTAAACAGTATGTTGGGGAAGGGATATTTTTCTGATTACCTGGTTTTGTAAGGGTAGGTACATTTAGAATTCTGAAAAAAAATTCCCAAATCTTGCATTTTTTTCCAACTCTTCCTTCTTCATTGCTTGCTTTTTTTCCTGGTGAGGATGATTGGCCCTGAGCTAACATCTGTTGCCAATGTTCCTCTTTTTGCTTGAGGAAGATTGTCGCTGAGCTACACTCCGTGCCAGCATTCCTCTATTTTGTATGTGGGACACTGCCACAGCACGGCTTGATGAGTGGTGTGTACATCTCCACCAGGGATCCAAACCTGCGAACCCCAAACCACCGAAGCAGAGCGCATGAACTTAACCACTACACCACTGGGTTGGCCCTGCTTGCTTTTAATTTTTAGAATCAATTTCCATAGCTTCAGTTCTGATTTTGACTTTTTCTTTAGCTGGCTTTGCCTGTTTTCTCCTTAACCAAGTTTGTATCCGGCCTGGTGTCTAACTTTGGGCTGAAAGGCATCCTAGGGTAGTGAAAGGAACAAGGATCTTGGACTCACAAAGAAGGGAGCATGTAATCTAGTTAAATTACAGCCTAGTTGTGACCATAGGTGAGCTACTTAATTCTGCTGAGATGTATGCATCACGTGTGCTAGCAGGAGTTAAAGTACAATGTGGTTTAGAGAATAGAATGAGGTTCAAAGGCTAAAATGCCTAGAGAATAAGTACTGGTTCCTTGTACTTGGTGCTGCTTTCTTCCCAGCTCCCCTGACCCTGACCCCCAATCCTGGCACCTGGATTTATCTGTTGCCAGTGATTCCAAAGGACACCCTTGCCAATTTTTAGCTGACTTTTAGATACTAAAATGCTCTCAGTTCTTCCATTGCAATTAACTTGCTGTCCCGCATTTACCTGTGCTAATTATTTCATTATCCACAATGTAAAGTTGACCTTAGTGAGGGTCGCAGTCCTGATCCAATCCTTTTGCTATTTTCCTTTGTTCAGCTGTAGTAATCAAGTACTCCATATTGAACTTCCAACATCTAATTGATGTGTCAGAGTCATTATTCACTTTCTATTACATTTGCTCAAATGATAGAAAATACAGTTAGAAATTGAGAGAATAATATTGATAATATTGATTGAGCAGTTCTTCAAAGAACATCATACATATTCTATATACTGTATTAATTTCTGAATTATTAAGATTTTAAATTTAATAATGTTCATTATTATGCTATAAAGAATAATATTTGGCAAGAAATGTAATAAAAGAGGCTGAAAGTGAACACTTTGTTCAGCTTTGAGGGGCAGTATTCTCTAAGAGTTATAATTATTTGATTTAGTATCATGTGTTATCATTGTTAAATATATTTAATAATTTTAATTTGCACTCTATTCCTGGTTTCATTGTAAATATTCAATAGGCAAATGAAACTATAGACACACATTCAAACTAAAAATTCTGAAACACTTATTTAAACATACATTTCCACCTATGACACGGTATTCCTTAATTCGTTATTTCTGTGACCAATATCTTAAAAAACACTCACAGTTTAAATTTAGGGAATACATAAACTCCTAAACTTGTGAGACCTGATTTTCATGAAAAGCACCTAAGATTATTGAGAATAACGCATTTTTTTCAAATAATGGTAATGAGGGAGCATCACCAATTTTACCCATCCTGGTGCACCTCCGAGAGAGAGTCTTACTTGCCTGTTTTGTTCGGGGAGAGAAAAAAAAACAACGTAAAAAGGAAAGGAGGCTAGATGAATACTTTTGCTGCAATTAGTGGTGATGCATGTAGTGAACTGCTAAGCATCCATGACTAATCGAGACAGACAGGGCTGTCCCCTGCTAATCACAAAAGATATTGGCCTGTCCATAGGAGAAAGGAGTGATTATATCAAAAAGAACAGTCAGCTATTAGCAGGGCAAACTGTCAGGAGTGTCTGTGAATGATAAGACAAAAGGACAGAGATGAAATTAAAAGGAGTATTAACTATCTTTAAATAAGAGGACATTTTTATATGCTCATATATTGCATTGAAAGATGCTTTGTTTTGTTTCCTTTTAGAAGCTGTAGTTTTTAAAGGAACACACTACTTTATTAAGTTATGACATTCATTGTCATAAAAATTAATCATGGTAATTGTTTCTTACAATATTGTAAAGCACTTAAAACTTTATAATTATTTTATATTTCCTAAATAACCTTTAAGTGCTTATTATAGCCCAATATCAAATTAAATGCAGAACAAAAGATGAAGCCAAATGAAGCAGGTGGGCTGGAGTTGGCGGTATGGTAGTGCAGTTCTGTTTGCGTTCACTCTGCCATAATTCATGTAAACACGCTGTTGAGTCTTAGTTTATAATTCAGAAATGATGCTTTTCTGCCAAGTACAGGTTTATCTTTTAACTTTTGTGATTGTTGCTCAGGCTTCTGTCTAGATACCATCTCTGGATTCCGCAAATACTGTTTTTTTAGGAATTAGTGGTTGGACATTAACTTTTCTTATGGCTTGTCACTGAATCATCTCTGTTCTCTCATTATTGGAGTCTTTGGAAATTTCCTCCTTTTCAAAATCATCGCATAAATCTAATTCAAAGAATAACACAAAATTTCATAAAAGCTCAGTTGTTTATAAAGAATTATTTTCAAATCTTAGAGCTCTAATAACTGAGTATAACTAGTGAAAAAAAATATGTTGCAATGAGTAAAAAACTCAAAAGAATTTTGAGAAAAATATTCTTATTCCTTTCTATGGAATGTACACACAGTTAATTCAGTAGAATAACATATACAGTCAATGCAAATAACAATATTGAAGCATATATGTATCAGACATTGTTGTAAGTACTTTTGCATATATTAATTAACTGAACTGTCATGTCAACACTATGGTTGCTTCTGTTTTTATCCTTGTTTTATACAGGTGGGAACTGAGACACAAGTTCAAGTATTTTCTTAAGATCACAAAGTTAATATGATAGAACAAGAATTTAAATCTATATAATCTGGCTCCAAAGTCCATAAGTTTCATTACCATGGTACTTTTCCTCTCAAGGCAAAGCAGTTACAGAGTACTGTGACCAGAACTTTGACTCAGTAGGATAGGATAAACTTGATTTTGATTGCTATGGAATAAATAGAAGAAACGGGTGTATTCTTAGATATTTTTTTTTCTTTCAATGATTGTTATAACTCAGTTCCAAAGAGAGGATTCTAGAGACCAGGCATAGATTTTTGGTTGCCTAATACAACTTTAAATCTTATCACACCACAAAAGGATTAATATAAATTGGGAGCCTCGACTAGCTCACGTCCAAATTCCTTTGAGTGTTTACTTAACTGACTTACTAAATTTATTCAATTCTAGCACACCATCAATTTTAGAATAATTTCTGGGTATAGAGGGGATTTAACTGAAATACTAGGAACTCATTGAATGTAAGATGCAAGCAAATTTTGGAAACGAGGAAACAGTACTGCTAATCAATCAGTAACACACATCATTATAGTTTGTCGATGAGTTGCTAACTCTCAGAGGGTTGTCCATGACTGATCAAAATCACTTTGGAGAAGGTGGGGCAAAAATGAGTAATATAAACTTTCCTGAGATTGGCTATTGAAAACTTGATCGTATGAAAGTTTATCTTGCCAATTCTTCCCATCCCCAAAGGGCACTTTTTCCTTAGCCTGAAGAAATCCTATCCTATCCTCTTAACTGTACAGAACATGGGCTTTCTGGGATAGACACAGGGGGCCTTGCCCTGTAGGTGACCAGTATCTTCAGACAGTGTCTTCAGCTTGCCACTCAGAGATCTGAGCCGGTGACCACAGTCTGCCTCAAAATGTTCTCTTATAGCCAACATTGCATTGGCGTTTGAAAGTCCCAAATGAGCACATCCTTCAGGTGAGGTCCTGCTAATCTTGATCCTGCCAATTCCTCAACTGGCCACTAATATCACAAGACCATCCAGTATAATTTGTTGCCCCTCCCACAGAGTGAATTGAGCGGAACTGCACTGAAAGACGCCCCTGAGAGACCCCTGTGTTGGGGGTTCCTGGAGTTGTGAGCAGTTCTTTTCTTCTTTACTTTACAAAGCCAATTGACTTTAAAGAGTCAATTACGTGTTATCTCCTACACATTTTTTTAGGTGGTGCTATTGTCTTCCAAAAATTTAATCCTTCTTACTCTTCCAATTGGGGCCACAGGTGCCCCAGGTGCCCGGTGAGACACTCTCATTGCTCTTGGAGGCCACCTTCATACATAAATAAGCCCGCTGTACATAGTCTTCCCTAAGCTTTGCTCTCTTAATTAGATGTCCTCTCAGGGGTTCCTAAACTCTGGGTTACATTTCATTTGACTTTCAGATAGTTTTCCTTCTTACTAACCTACTTATCCAAGCTAGATTATCTTTTCTAGCTGAGACATGTTTCTAAGATCATTTTATGTATTACTTAATCTAGTATTTTTAACATCCATTGGAGAAAGTACTATAAATATCAGCATTTTAAAGATGAGGAAACTGAAATATATAAAGGTTAAAAACCTTACCTATACTCATCAATTGACAGTAAAGCCAGGTTTGAATTCAGACAGTACACTCAACCACCAATGCAATGCCACTGAGAAGAGCATTGGTGAGAAAAGAAGGTGGATATATAGTTGGGGTCAGGGAATTGAGGCAGTTCACTTCTGATTATTTCATTATCCCCTATGATTTTGATGTAGCAGAAAGTTCAGTAGGACTGAGGGTTGTGAAAGACATGGGAAGGGAGTGGCAAAGGTTTGGTCAGAGACTTCTCATTGGTGTGATTTTCCTATCAGCACTCAGAAAACCACAAACTATATTATGGAATGACAGGGGAACAAGGGCGTTGAGGATATTGAAGGACAGTGGTTCGAGTGAGCAGACATCCAGGGTGAGTAAAGAAGAGAAGCTTCAAGAGACCTGTTGGAATGGAATATCGCAGAGTGAGATATTTTCTGTATGTGAAAGATGACATTTTGCTCATGTTTAGTTAGAGTGAGATATGTAAATCTTAGAGAATCCTAGGCTATGGAGAGCAGGATCTGAGTATTCTGATACTGGATGTGTGTGCATAAAGGAAAATGTAGAGGATCTTCTAGCTGGGTTGAATCTTGAAGGAGGATCGGTTTGTGAGAGGAAGAGTAATTTGTGGTACAGACATCATGTGTTGGGAAGCCAGGATTTCACCTCCAGGTTCCAGTCAGAATATGGGCCCAGAATAGTTAG